>NC_045428.1:311373349-311679182 GCF_902635505.1 Sarcophilus harrisii | reverse complement strand
TCAGCTACTCAGTGTATATTACATACCAGTTAAGAAAAGAAAAGGGCATTGAACAGTATGGATATAATCATCCCAGGGAATAGCTGTGAAGATTTTAATGAGTCTCAGGTTCTACACCTATAAAATGGAATCATGTTGGCTTTTCAAACTTAACATACACAAAATTGAACTATTCATCTTTCTATAAACCCTGCTCCTATTCCCAAATTCCCTGTTTTTGTATGTGGCACCCCCCTTGTTAGTCTGGGTCCAGATCTGTAGTCATCTCTGATATCTCCCCTTTTCTCACATATCTTAAATGTAATCATTCAAAGGACTGCTATTCTTCCATCCCAGTATCCTTTACTCTGTCTGGTCTTTGAGTTCCTACTGCTGCAACCCAAGTCCAGGCTCTCATTACCTTGCTACCTGACTTATTGCAATTGTCTTTATCTTTCATTTCTGCTTTTGGTCGCTCCTTCCACCATTCCCCTTCTACCTGTTGTTACCAGTTAATCTTCCTAAAATACTAGTTTGCATATGTCATCCTTTCCATGGTTACCCATTTCTCACTGATTAAAAATCAAAGACTGATTTAGCCTCCATAATCTATAGTTGGATTTTTTGGGGGGAGGGTGCAGCCCCTCCAACATTTTTCATTTTCTTTTTTTTTTTTAATCTTTACCAAGTTAAATGTGAAATGGAACCTCTCTATTCCTTTGATTTCTATCACAATGAAGTTCTGAAGTTATTTAAAAGTGATGTTGTTTAGAATCAAGAATATTAGATTTAAAATTAGTCCTCAGCATCAGATCTAATTTTGAATCCCAGGTATACCCCTTATTAGTTGAGTGACTATACTATACTAATCCATTGTTAGTGGTGGTATAAATGGTCCAGCCACTGTAGAAAGCAATTTGAAACTAGATCCCAAAAGTCACTAAATTGTACATGTTCTTTATCCCAAAGAAGAAAAGATCTCATTTGTACAGAAATGTTTATAGTAGATCTGTGTGTAGTGGCAAAGAACTAGAAACTAAGGAGGTGTTCAATCAACTAGGTAATGGCTGAACAAATTACAGTATAGGAATGTAACAGAATATTACAGAACAATAAGAAAAATTGAAATTAATGGTTTCAGAGAAAATAGAAAAGATATTACCAACTGGTACAGAGTGATATTATAAAGATAAACAACTTTGAAAGATTTGAGAACTCTGATTAATTCAATGATCAACCACAATTCCATAAAGATAAAGCATGCTATCCAACTCCTGACAGAAAAACAATAATGTAGAGATACAAAATGAGACATGGTCAAATGGAAATTTGCTTTCTTTGACTATGCATGTTGCAAGAGTTGCAAGAGTTTTATTTAGAAGAGGGGCAGGGAGATGGAAGAGAGAGAAAGTAAATCATTGTTATTTGGAAAAAATAATAAAATATAAACTTTCTAAAGAACTAGATTTTTAATGAACAATGTGAGAAATCATGCAATCATTAAAACTGTAGGAAGTAATTTATCTCATGAACCTCAAAATACTTCAATACACAAACACCAGTCATTGACCATTTTGCATGTTTTTCCTTTTCCTGTTTTTTTGCATTTCAAATTAACTTTTCATATGTACACTGTTAAAATGGACTAAGGGCGGGAGAATGTGAGCATGTATTTGCAAAATAAAGTAATGTTCCCATTATAATAATGTTCTTACTGAGATAAGGAAGAGGATAAGGCTATAAACTTTTCTTTGGCATCAGGACTGGTTTAATACTTGGGTGAAAAAACCTATTATGACTGGCTAGAAGGATTATCGAAATGAACCTGTTTTTAAGGCCATAATATCAGACATAAATTAAGAAAAACAATGGGATTCTGTGCTTTAAAAAAAAATTACTACTCAAGCTATTAAAATTTCTTAGCGATCCCTGAGAATGAATGTCCCCTTTCCAAAAATATTTCTTCTATAGGATACTGAAATTCCTTCATTAGTGGTCGATTCCTTGGATTTCTGTATTGCCCTCAGCAGGCCCATCTTACTGAATGCAAATTCACAAAGAAATCTCTAAAATCTTAATTTAAGGGAATTTGTCAATTTCCTCCTCCCTGTCAGGGGATCCTGGGAAAATCTGAAGAGCCTATGTCTCCGGGGAACTAAAAAGGAATAGAAAAAAAAAAAAAAATAGAAAAGGGGGGGGAGGGGAAGCTGAAGTCAAATTTTATCAATTTGATCATTTTGCTGTAGACAGATCTTGCCAGATACCACACAACTAGGAATCTTTTTTAAAGTAGTAGTCTAATGGCAGCTGTACTTCTGGTAATTCTCCACCAGGAAACTTCCACCATGTTGGGAGCAGGGATGTGGGAGGGATAACATAGGAAGTATCTGATATGGGCAATGACCCAGTTGCACAATACTTTCTTCCACTGGAGAGGGACCTTCACCTCTCCCAACAGATTGCTGGCAGGAAGAAGAGATTATCTTTGAGCTACTCATAAAATGTAAGGTAAAGTACTAAAGAGGAATGCAGACAGTTCCTTCTATCAGCAGATTGTTATGGTTAGGCTGGACTGAAGGGGAGCAAAGCATACTGACAAGACCATTGTTTATCCTTTTTGCTCTCTCCACATGGCCACAGGCAGATGGGCAGGCTATGGGAAGAAGTTAACACTTTGTAAACTAGGTAATGTTGAAGTTCTTGATCAGGAACAGTTTCCAGAGCAACAACTCATAGCTTGGATGCTTTTAAAATATAGGTTGGTCCTGCACATTTTGGATCTCAGTGGACATTTTTCCTGGGAGGACAAAGGCCATGTCTATACAATATCAGAATATATTTTAGTCCCCAAATCACACATTTAAATTACATGTGATTAGATAGATGTAGCATCCAGTCTAGAAGCTATCTCCAATTTGGCATTCACAGGTTTGTAGTTTTAAAATATGTTAAGTGAGTCCACACTTCTAAAGCTATAGCACACAAGTCTCCACACTTCTTTTTAATCATCAGTAAGTGGATAGTTACTTCAAAATAAAGGAATTTACTAAAAAGACTTGGTAAGAATAATAATTTTACATTTTCCCTCTAAAACTAGGATTTTATACATATAGCACCAGTGGAAAAGTGGGCACACATTCAGAGTACACACTTTAGAGATAATTCTCATTGGGAATATCCGTAACCAAGGTAAATCATAACCATAGTAATACAGGACCCCAGTGTCCTTTTTAAAATTTTGATAATAGTTTTTTATTTTCAAAATACATGCAAAGAGTTTTCAACATTCACCCTTGCAAAACCTTGTGTTCCAAATTTTTCTCCCTCCCTTCCCTTCACCCCTTTCTCCTATATAGCAAGTAATCCAATATATGCTAAACATGTACAATTCTTCTATACATATTTCCACAATGGTCATGCTGCACAAGAAAAACCAGGTCAAAAGGGGGGAGGGGGAATGAGAAAGAAAAAGAAGAAAGCAAACCACAACAAAAGAAGGTGAAAATGCTATGTTGTGATCCACACTCAGTCCCACATTTTTCTCTCTGGATGCAGATGTCTCTCTCTATCACAAGTCTATTAGAATTGTCCTGAATCACCTCATTGTTGCAAAGAGCCACTTCCATCACAACTGATCATCACATAATCTTGTTGTTGTTGTGTATAATGTTCTACTGGTTCAACTTACTTTACTTAGCATCAGTTCATTTAAGTTTCTCCAGGTCTCTCTCAAGTCACCCTGCTGATTGTTTCTTATATAACAATAATATTCCAAAACATTCATATACCATAACTTATTCAGCCATTCTCCAACTTATGGGCATCCACTCAGTTTCCAATTCCTCGCCACTACAAAAAGGGCTGCCACAAATATTTTTGCACATGTGGGTCCCTTTCCCTTTTTTATTAACTCTTTGAAATACAGGCCCAGTAGAGACACTGCTGGATCAAAGGATATGCACAGTTTGATAGCATTTGGGGCATAGTTCCAAATTGCTCTCCAGAATAGTTGGATCAGTTTACAACTCCACCAACCATGTATTAGTGTCCCAGTTTTCCCATATTCCCTCCAACATTTATCATTATCTTTTCCTGTCATCTTAGCCAATCTGAGAGGTATGTACTTCTGAGTTGTCTTAATTTGTATTTCTCTAATCAACAGTGATGAAAAAATTCTGGACTATTACTATTTTTATAGGGATTACCTGGAGCATGTTCAATCCTCTCATGGCCAATTCCAAGTTCTCCTTCTAATTCTACCACAGAAATTTTTCTTTTTTATCTTATAAACAGATAACAGGGCTAGAGAAAGCCTAATATTTAATTAATATATTATTACCTCTGCTATTTGCCCCTGACTTTCTTTGATTACATACATCTTAATCAACCGAGACGAGAACCAAGTCCGGATCCCCATTTCTATACACTTCCCCTTTCCCTGGTTCTTCTCCAGAGGAGTCTAAGATTAAATTTTCTATCACAGAGAAGAATACCAATCTTTGGGACCAGTACTGAGGGCTCCCCCCCAATACTACAGACATAGTTATTTGTTTGCCATTATTAACAAAACTATTTCTCACCTGGCACAGTCAGTAATTGCTTCAAGTGCATTCACAAATAGATCTTTTTGGAAAGATCATGTGATATAGTGAATACAAGGGAAACATAGCATTAGGAAGACCTGTGTTCAAGTTTATATACTAATTGTGTTATCATAGGCAGGTAGAAATTTCTTAGTTCTTCCAGACAATCTCAAAGTTGGGAGACAGTATGTATCAGTAGAAAGAATTTTCACACTAATTCCTCAATCCAATTAAATCCCATAGCCAGACAAAACAAACAAACAACAAAAAGAAACAGAGCCTTTTTAATTGGTGAATTTTAATTCAGTTCTATTCAACAATTATCTAGGATTCACAAATGTTAGCATATGCTTGACACTTTACTAGACACCATGTTAACTTTAAAAAAGCATCTTAAAATTTATCTGGGGAGACAATGCTTATATGCCTAAAAAAAAAAAATAGGGAGTAATACAATACATAATTTCATCAGGTACTAAAAATATATTGTAAACTAAAATGGATGGTAGAGATATTTAGTATTTTAGGTGCTTCAGAAAAGAAGGGATCAATCTACCCTAACTAACAGAAATTTTTCAAAGTGGAAAAGAACAAACAATAAGTGAGATAAGTTGGGGGGAGGGGAATTTACTAAGTGCCAGTCACTATGCTAGGTTTTTAGGTTACAAAAACAAATAAGCAAGATAAGTAAAGGAAATACTTAAAAAGATAGCTAGAGATGAAAATGGGTGGGAGAAGGGCTGAAGACAACCAGCTCAGAGGCATAACTTGGAATTGGCCAGGAAATTGGTAATAAGCCAGGAATAAGACTGGATAAGGTGGAAGCTCACCAATCAAACCTCAAGGTCCTAATAGTGGGAGTTCTAATTCCTGTGGAAAGAGGAAGAAAGCCAAAGTAAAGGCTAAGAGATGGCCAGGAAGTGAAACTTGAAATGGGATCCAGAAAAGGAAATAAAATTCATCTTCAGAGCATCAGTTTTACTTTTTAAAAAATACCAAATTGTGAAGAGGCTTCAGGAAAATAGGCACATTGCCTGTTTGATAGAGGTATAAGTTGATACAACCATCCTGGAAAGCAATTTAGAACTATACTTCAAAAGTTATTAAACTGTGCATAATCTTTGACCAAACAATATCATTAGTAAATCTAAATCCTAAAGATATCAGAGAAAAAAGAGAAGGGGGAAGGAGAGAGAGAAAGAGAGATAGACAGACAGACAGAGACACAGAAAGAGACAGAGATGGAGACAGAAAGAAAAAGAGAGGGAGAGAAGGAGGGAGAGAGAGAAGAGGAAGAGGAGAGACAAGACAGAGACAAAGAGACAGAGATAGAAAGAGAGAGGGAGAGAGAAAAAGAAAGGGGGAGAGAAAGAAAGAGGAAAGAAAAAGAGAATGTATACATATCTAACTATGTGTATATATATATATATATATATATTTACACATATAAAAATTATAGCAGATTTTTTTTGTAATGACTAAGGATTACAAACTAACTCAATGCTCATCAATTGGGCAATGACTGAACAAATTATGGTATATGAATACATTGTAAAAAATGGTCAGGGGAACAGTTTCAGAGAAACCTGGCAAGATTTGGATAAAGTAATATAATGTGAAATGAACAGAACCAAGAGAACAATGTAACCTATAATAACACTGTAAAAATGAACAAATTTGAGAGACTTTGGATCTTTGATCAACCATGATTCCAAAGGCTTGATGAAGAAGAATATGATCCACCTCCTCCAAAAAAGATAATAAACTATGAGACAGTGATTTTGAGGTGTGGCCAACAGGGGAATTTGTTTGCTTGACAAATTTTACATATTTGTTAGAAGGGCTGGGTTTGGTTTTCCCAGAAAAGGAGGGACTAAATTTAGGGGAAAGAGATGAAACGGGAGGAATTCCCCTTTCAATTCAAGGAAACAAAGAAAACCCAAAACTACAGGACAACATCTTTCTCATTTCTTCCAACTCTAGAATCCCACAGAATTCTATGGTCCTGTGATCTTACTCTCTAAATAATGGTTTAAATCAGACTTTGAATCAATGTCATCTTTGGTAAGACAAAAGACCCTAGGAATAGACATTAAAAACAGCCTGGCTTCTCTTACTTTGAGTCCTCATGAACAAATGTGAAGAATAGTTTAGGTCCTGGGTGGGCCATGAAATGATGTTTAAATTTTATGCAATATCAGTAGTGCAAGAATTGTAATTATTCATCAACAAATGTTTACTTAGTGCTTACTGTATCAAATCAAGTCAACAAGAATTTATCATGGTACTACTAAATACTGAGAATAACTTCCTCCCCCTCCAAAAAATATGAGCAGAAAGACAGACCCTGGCTTCAAGAATCTTACAATTTAGTCGAAGGAAACAGGATAGGAAAAAAAAAAGTGAAAAGGGCCTGAGGAGATCAAAGTTCAAGTTCAGAAGAGAGTCCAGAATGATTCCCAGAATGTAATGAAGGCATGTTGTCCTTCCCAGCACAGAAGTTCTGAAAAGAACTAGACAATCAAAGAGGGTTATGTACTTCGTTCTGTGCACAAGAGGGCATAAGAGAAGGGAAGGATACAATACCTTCCTTCAAGGAGCTTATGGTCTAGTTGGGAAGACAAGACATACATTTGAAATAATTAGCTACCATTGTAAGCTAATCACTACAACTCAATTCAGAATTACCTAAATTTTTGCCATGTCTATTGTCTGACTTTTATTATGAGCTTGTCCTAATCTTTTGCAGGTGCATTGAGGATCTAAGTTCTAAGATCTCTTTCAGCTCAAAATCTATGATTCCGTGATCTAACTTCTTCAACCAGTTTATGAAATTCAGAATTGGAATATAAGTATTCCTGAAATTGATTGATATCTTTAGACTAATATGAACCACTAACATATTATTATGATGTCATTTTCCATGTTGCCCAAGATTGAAGCTAGCAGTACTGGGCTTCAAACTCTGGTTTTATGAGCACAAGCTCAGCATTCTTTCAGTTTCTCAGATTTCCTTTCTTGGAGTGCAAATGGAAGAAGTATTGTTTATTCCACTTCCTGATCCATTTGACCTGAGGTATTATTCATTCATTCATTTAGAGGGAAGGAAAGAAGGAAAGAAGGAAGGAAGGAAAAAAGGAAGGAAGAAAGGAAGGAAGGAAGGTAAGAGGGAACAAGGGAAAGAGGGAAGAAGGGAAGAAGGAAGAAAGGAAGGAAGAGGGAGGGATAGAAGGAGGGAGGGAAGGAAGGAGGAGAAAAGGAGGGAGAAAGGAAGGAAAGAATGAAAATTTTAAAAAGGACAGTCCCTGGCCTCAGGGAGTTTACATTTAAGTAAAGCAGTGGTAGTGAAACAAGAGGGAAGGAGGGAGGGAGAGAGGAAGGGAGGGAAGGAGGGAGGGAGGGAGGAAAGAAGAGAGGAGGGAAAGAAGGGAGGAAGGAAGGAAAGAAGGAGGGAAGAAGGAAGGAAGGAAGGAGGGAGGGAGGAAAGGAAGGAGGGAAGGAAGGAAGGAGGGAGGGAGGAAAGGAAGAAGGGAAGGAAGGAAGAAGGGAAGGAAGGAAGGAGGGAAAGAAGGAAGGAGGGAAGGAGGGAAGGAGGGAAGGAAGGAAGGAGGGAAGGAGGGAAGGAAGGAAGGAGGGAAGGAACCTGAATAAAAAGATGATATGTTGAGAATTTTAGGGTACAGGGGAAAAGACAGTGACTTGAAAATATACAAACTTTCACTTACTCCTCAATGATAAGTTGACAGCTAAAAAAGCAAAACCGTAAAATAACAGAACAGAAGCCAAGACTGTAATTGGAGCAAGGAAAAAGAGTCAGGAAAAGTGTCCAGGAAGGGAAAGAAAGACCTACAAGAATAAAATAAGCTTCACTAATTTCTCAGTTTTGCCAACGATTGATCCTATCCATCTGAGGGTTTATAAAGCTCAAGGAGAAGTTTGCTATTTTCCCGAGTTAGACTTGTTAGGCTGCATGTCTCATAATGGGCATTCTCAGGGTCCCAGAAGCTTGATACTCTGCTCCAGATAATGGCACATCTTTCCTAAATGTTCTTGGAATAAGGTACTAATGAAATCTAGTTTTTCTTTTCCATATTAGCTCTCCTATAGCCCCTTGGCTCCATCTATGACTGTAGACAAACATATTTTGAGACTGGTGAATTGCCATCCTAAAGCTAAAGCGGGGGATTTGATCTAAGTCAGACATACCCCTTCTCCACCAACACATACACAACCTCCATCCCCACATCCAACCCAATTATATTCCAGGAGGCTCCCTCCCACCCAAGCCATGAGGGACGTCACTTAGGGGAAAGAGTTGATAATCCACCCATGGAATTTGGGCAACCAATAGGAAGCATTGCTCTCATTCCCTGGAAAAATCTCTACAGGTTTGTCTTAGTATTATTAGATTTCAGCTTCTTCCAGTAAACAAGACGTTACAGGAAATTGTCATGCTTGTGAGGTTTGACCTCTCAGGGTTTTGTTGAAATCCAAAGGCCCTCATGTGGAGCAGGACAGAGGCTCTACTTATGTGGGGTGAGTCAGAAGCCTTCCTCACAAGGGCCAAGTGCCTCAAATAAAATAGGAGCTGACTTACCCCTTTGAGGAGCCCTCAAACCAAACCAAGCTGAGACATTAGCAGAGCCAAAAATATTTGGATAACTCCTGAGGACATTTTTTCTTCACTTCCCTGTCCTGGTAGAGAAAAGGAGCAAAAGAAATGATCTTTGTTACGTTTCTCTTGGGGTCAATGGCTGAGACTTAGAGGGGCTTCAAAGAAAGACCAGGTGAGCCAGGGAGTGCTAAAGGGGAAAGAACCTTTCATTTTAAAGCCTCAAAGAAAAGCCACATGGCCAGCAAGAGAGGCCAGAAAGGAAGACAGAGCCCATAAAGGAAAGCTACTAACTCAGTTGTCATCCAAACTGAGGAAACAACTGATGCCTCCAAAACTAGGACAGCCCACAAATTCACCCTCCTATTGGCCAGAACTGATCCCTCCAAAGAGGGATAAGGAAGAGTAGAGTAAGGGAACAATGAGGGACATCTCCAGAGAGTTGGTTTTTCAGTCCATGGCAAGGAGGAGAGCTATAGTGGTCTTGAGCGATGCTGCTCCTAGAATATCAGCAATTAATTAGTTACAGTTGTAGAGATCTCAATGTGTAGCCAGGGGCTCCACATGTAATGAAGCCCATATGTTATGAGTGCTACTCCCCCAAACATATAGTATGAGTGTGTCATTGTGCAGTTTGAAAGAAGGCAGAATAAATAACTCTAGCCTTTTCTCTCTCTACCCTTCTCCAAGAGAGACTTTCATTTCTTCCAGAATGGGAGGTAGTAAGTTGAGACTAAAGACTGATCTATTCTCCTCAGAGAGAAGAGTACAGAGCTAGAAGTATATATCTATATCTGCTATCTTTTTTAGTTTGTCTAGGGGATATGATAGGATTCCATCTAACTTCAGATCATTATGTCATTTTGGGGAGGAAGGAGAATCCCAAGCTTTTTGGCCAAAATTAGACCCCTTTGCCATCTAAAAGCAGTTCCACAATAATCATAGGAAAAAAGCAAAGAAATCCACTTGTTCAAACCCTTTTATACAAATAGCAAAAACAGAAATCAGAAGAAATGTATGCAAGAGAATATATACTAGACAACAAAGAACAGAGGCTCTCTCACCTTCATAGTAAGATAATTCAAGTCAACAAAGAGAATTCTATAGTTATCACCCAAGAGGAAATTCTTTGAAGTCTCTATTCTAGCAAACTAGGAGTAGAGATATAATGAAAACAGCCAGCTCTTGTCATGTCTTCACAGAATCTTTTCTTTAAGCAACCTGAAGAGGTATTGGTCTTTCAACTTCCCTCTCAAATCTAGAAGCCAGAAGTGACTTGTCACATGAAGACTCCCAAAGAACATTTTAAGCTTGAAGAGTTCTGAAAAGGCTTAGAGAAGGCTGACACTCTCCCTGTTTCACTATTTCCTCCCTACCTCTCATGAAAGGCAAGGGATTCATTTCTACCCATATTGAGATAGTTCCTTACAAGTGGGCTTTGAAATTGGCTACACATTATTATGATGTTTCTAGTATTTCTTGGATCCATACATGTATGAAAGCCCCTCAGGAAAGGAATGAAAGAGAAAATGGAAGAAAGGAAGGAAGGAAGGAAGGAAGGAAGGAAGGAAGGAAGGAAGGAAGGAAGGAAGGAAGGAAGGAAGGAAGGAAGGAAGATGGTGTCTGTTATGTGACACGCACTGTACTTTAGGAATGAAAATTTTTAAAAGGACAGTCCCTGGCCTCAGGAAGCTTACATTTAAGTAAAGCAATGGTAGTGAAACAAGAGTATTTTGATTTAGGAAGTTATAGTGAAGCCGTAAGGCAATCAATTGATATCTCCTTTCCAAAGGCAATGTAGAACTGATTTGATTATACTTTCTAGACAGAGAAGTAAAGGGTGATGAGGAGGTGGTTTACAATAACCTGGAAGGATTAGGACAACCTAAATAAGGTGAAATGCAAAAGACCAAGTGTAAAACAGACAAGGGCAAGGTTCCCTTCAGGCAATTCTGAGTGGTTTTCCTACCTCTAATATCACAGTCAAAAGACTATAAAATAGCAAGAAACTTAGCAGCTTCTAACTTAGAAAGTTTCAGGCAAAGAAGATTCTAGGTATGGTGAATAGAGATTGGAGGATGGAGAGGAGATGTGTTCAGAAAGAGCTGGGCAGAGTGCAAGGGATATTATGTAAGAGAAGTCTTATGGCTAAGCCATAAACAGCCTGAGAATGGAGAAAGTCTAGACCCCTTTTTTCTGTAGCATAATAGACTTTAACCATCCTCAAATTACAGAGAATATGAAATCTTAGAAAGAAAAAAAAATCCAAGAGACCTTTGGCTCCACACAATATTCCACAATTTCATGCAAAATGCTGAAAGGAAAGAAGGAGAAGCAGGAATTTTGTAGTCTACACATTTATCTATAGCAGCCATAAAAGAACTACCCCATTTAGTCCTCAAACCAGCTATTTCAATCTATCTACATATACCAACTAAGTCTCAGAATCTCAGATTGAAGGGATCTCAGAAGTTATTTAGTCTCTCTATTCCCTTCCCACTAAGACAGAGCACACACTTCTGACTAGCTTCACTTATTAGAAAATTTGTCCTTATATCAAACTGAAATCCACCACACTGTGTTTTCAACCCAGTACAATTAATGAATGAAAAGTATTATTTGTGAGTAAAAAATGTCTCAATATGAATCAACAATGGGTTTGGTAGCCAAGAGAGCTCGTTCAGTTTAAATGTCTTAGTACAAGTACAGTATCCAAAATGAGGGAGGTGATAGTCTTGGTGAATAACTTCTGAATAGATCAAAATTCATCTAGGATATTGTTTTAATCACACATCTAGCATTATAAGGGACCCATAAATTCCAATCCCTTCATTTTCCAAGTTAAAGGGCAACAATGAGGAATAGAAGAGTTAACCAATTTACCCAGATTCATATATAATAAGAAAGAAAAGAAATAAGCATTTATTAACCATTTACTATGTGCCAGGCACTATGCTAACTGCTTTATAAATGTTATCTCATTTGATCTTCACAACAACCATGAGAGATAGGGAATATTATCCTCATCATTTTATAATTAAGGCAAAATAGGTAGATAAAGGTAAAGTAACTTAGAGTCACACAATAAGTATCTAACATCAGATATGAATTAAGGCCTTCCTAACTCCAGGCCTAGCACTCTCTCCATAGTGCTATTTCACTTCCTATAATCATGAAAACAATTAGGTGAGAAAAGGAACTGCTTTTCACAATCATACAAAATTGATAAGCTTTTTCATGAGCAAACAAATACACCTAGAATTAGAAAAAATTCAATTAATTGGGAAAACATCTTCAGCTACTTTTCAAGGATTCTTGTACCTTCTTCTTCTTTACATTCTCTAAATTACAGCCAGATTGGCCTTCTTGCTCCACAAACATTTCATACACCATATATTTCCTTTATATTTGCCCATGATCTGTCCATGTATGTCCTCCTCTTCTATGACTTATAGAATTTTTAGCCTCCTTTAATACTCAGCTCAAGGGCCACCTCCTACAGTGTCTCCTAATTTCTCCTAGTTTCTAGTGTCCCAACCCTGGTAATTACTTTACATTTTTTTCTATCTACTATTTGTATATAGTTTCTATTTACTTTCTATATTCATGGCAATTTTCCCAATAAACTATAAAATCCCTGAAGACAGGAACCCCTTAGCATAGTGTCTGGCACAAATTAAGCACTTAAAATGATGAATTATGGAGAATACATTGCTTTTCAGAGCCCAATATATTATCAAAATAAGTTGTTCAGGAGTATTTGTGAAAAATCCCAGGATCACACTGATTCCTTATTATATCAAAGACTTGGATCTGATAACTCAACTTGATTTCCCAGGCTCTGGGAAAAACAGAGAGAAATCTAATTTCAGTTCTAAGGAAAAAAATTAAACAAACAGAACACTTATTCTATATAAAGTATTATGCTAAGCCCTAGAAGGGCTATCAAAACAAATATAACAATTCCTGTCCTCATGAGTTTACAAATTATTACAGACTATATGCATGTACCTAAATAGCTATAATGAAGATCCAATATGGTAATAGCATAAGAAGATAACCAAAAAAGCACTACAGAAGTCAAAGAATAGTCTATTAATGGTTTTCTATAAATTCAATGCAACTTTGAACAGTTCCATACATAAGGCAAGTGCTCAATTGAAGTTTGTTAAATTTAATTGAACAAGTCTTTACTGAGTACTTACTGAATAAGTAGTCCTGTATTAGAATCCAGAATGCATATCAGAATAAAAAAATATTAAAAGAAAAGTAAGTTTTAGACCTCAGGGAATTTATACTCCAGTTGTTGATACCAGACTAATAAATATAAAATGCACAAAACAAATTAAGTTACCAAAAGAGCTAACAATCTGGGATTCAGTCCTTGCAAGTCAACTGCTGTAGCCAGGAATTCTCTCCACTGAATTAGCAGATTCAGATTTATTAAAGTCTTATTATATGTCCATGGAGTAGCAAGGTAATTCAGTGGATAGAGTGCTGAGCATATAGTCAGGAATACCTGAATTCAAATCTAGTTTCAGACATTAGCTGTAGGATGCTGGACAAATCACTTAAGTTCTGTTTCTCTTAATCCACTGAAAAAGGAAAGAGCAAACCACTATAGTATCTTTGCCAAGAAATCCCCATACGCGGTTATGAAGAATCAGAGACAACCAAATTGAACATCAGCAGCAACATATATCCAGCATTAAGAATACTACAAAGGAAAAAGCACTGGTGCTCGCATTAAAGGTCATGAATTCATATCCTACCTCCACTTTCTACTTTATATGACCTCAGGCAGGACCTTTAACTTCCCTCTACCTGTTTCCTCCTCTGTAAAGTGAAGGACAAAAACTAAGTGATATCTGTATTCCCTTCCAGCTCTACACCTAAGAATTGATGATAATAGAGGAACAAAATGACTTGTCAGTGATATGCTAGAGACAGCTCAAATTGATTGGTTTGTGAGAGCTAATTTTTAGTGTGAGCATCTACATGTCAGAAATCATCAAAAGCTACAAATCAGAACTTGATTTATTATTTTGTTGATTGTCTAGACTTAAGAAAATACTGGGGAAAAATGCTAAAAGTACAGATTATTTAACTTAAAAGTTTTATAGTGTGTACTTTTCTGGGTTATTTATTTATCTATTTAAACAAATTTCTTTATTAATTTATTAAATATTTACCAGCACATTTCAGTCTCTGCTCATTAAATTGTTGCAATACCGTGGTCTAATTGCATAATGACTTTCTCCCAAGAATGTAGCATGGATTAAAAAGAAAAGCACTGAGCAGAAAGTCAAGAGTCCAAGGTTCTAGTTCTGGTTCAGTTACAAAACTATCACCATAAACAAATAATTTCATTTTTTTTTAAATCTCCATGTTTCTCTCTATAAAAAGGAGGTACAAGGAATGGAGAATGGGGAAGAATAATGAAAGTCTAAGGTCCTTTTGGAAACATAAATGTTATGAGACATAATTTTGCATTAGACCAGACACTGACTCGGATATCAAATGAGTTGGGTTCAAATCCAAGTACCTTAAATGCTCTGTATTTCAGTTTCCCCATCTATAAAAGGAGGCAGCAAAACTCAGTGGTCTCTAAGATTTCTTCCAATTCTGTTACCTTAGATATTTGGTTTTTCCTTGACATTTCTTTTGATTTTGAATAGTTTTTATTTTTCCAAATACGTGCAAAGATAGTTTTCACCTTTGCAAAACATTGAGTTCCAAATTTTTCTCCCTCTTCCTCCTCTTTTCCCTAAGACAGCAAGCAATTTGATATAGGTTAAATCTGTGTAATTCTTCTAAACATATTTTTATACTTGTTATGTTACATAAGAAAAAAATAGATCAAAAGGGGAAAAAAACACAATTAAGAAAGAAAACAAGCAAACAAACAACAACAAAAAGGTGAAACTACAATGCTTTGATCCACTGTCGGTCTCTATAGTTCTCTCTCACTTTCCACCACAAGTCTATTGGAATTACCTTTGTTGAGAAGGTACCTTCATTGTTGAGAAGACCTAAGTACATCACAGTTGATCATCACATATTGTTATTGTGTGCAATGTTTTTTTGGCTCTGCTCACTTCACTCAGCATCAGTTCATGTAAGTCTCTTCAGGCCTTTCTGAGGCTATTTTTTTTTTTTTTGTTTCAACTCTAATCGTTGAAAATATATATTTTTTTAAAATAGAGGGTAACTTGCCTCAGCCAGTCCAATTCAGGGAACAATGAAATCTTCCTGTATTGTCTGGAGATCTTTGAAAGGTTCAAGGTGATTGTTCTAAATATCAGTGATTACTGTTCAGATCTCTGGGTATAAATGAATAAGATGGAGAAAATTTAGCTGAATGTGTTTTCACTCCAAGCTGTATCCTGAATATTGCTTATTTGACAATATCTGAGGTGAACTCATCTTACCCTAAAGAGGAATACAATGAAGATCCTAAGTAATTGAAAGTTTCACTGAAGCTCATGGCTTACATGTTGGTAAGCCATAAATTCCTTGGGGATAGCTTTTTGTGTCCCTAGCAACTAGCACAGTACTTTACACATAGTAGGAGCTTAATAGATTTTTGTTGAATTAGTTGAGCTATATTTGACATGTAATGAATGGTACTTGCCTTTTAACCCTATTGTCCTTCCTAATCTATTCTACTCAAACTATTACAATAAAAAAGTTTGATTGAACTTGCATTCCTTGAGCACAATACCAGATGAAGAACGGAAGGAGAGAGAGTGATAACAAACATGCTCTGAGATTGAAGAATGTCCATTGATAATCCACTTTAGAAAATTAAGAGACAGCTAATTATAATTTAGAATTGTGAATTTAAGACAATACAATAGAGCCCAAATCAAAGTCCTAACCCTGGAATCATACTACCTGTGGGAATAATGGGTCTTCATGCCTAGAAGTGATAACCAGGTTTTTGCAAATAGCAATCACTCTATGCATTGCATGAGATAGGCGATCAAGAATAGAGGCCAGATTTCAGACTTGAGGGAACTCAAAATGTGGACAGTAGCTCATTCCACTTTTAATAGTAATAGCTGACATTTTTACAGCCTTTAAAGATTTTTGAAACATTTTATATTCATTATATCATTTCATTCTTATCATACTTTTGTGAAATCGGCACCCCGAGTATCATCCTCCCCATTTCCAGATGAAAAAACAGATATGCTAGGATCTTATTTAAAATTTTCAACATGCTTTATGTAAATTATCTCACTTGATCCTCATAATAACTGTGAGTTAGGGTGTGTGTGTGTGTGTGTGTGTGTAAGAATGTGTTTATTTTTTCATGTGTATCATAGTCAGGATAACAACCTCAGAGTTTAAGGTAAATTAAAATTCCATCTAGTGTAACTTGTGACACAAGAATTTCAACATCAAACCCAGAAAGTCTTTGCTTGAAGACTTCTAGGAAGAAAGAACCTATATCACTTTTTCCTGAAGTATCCCAGTCTACTTTTGGACAGCTCTACTTCTTAAAAATGTTTTCCTTACATCATTAAATTGAAATCTGTCTCTCTCTAAAGCTTCCATTGATTGCTCTCACTTCTGCTTTCCAGAACCAAGCAGAACAAGGTCAATATCTTTTTATAACACAATCCTTCAAATAAATGATAGTTATATCCTGAACATCCTCCTCAAGTCATCTCTTCTCTAGACTAAGCATTCCCAGTTCCTTCAACTCACTTTCATATGACATAACCTTATGGCCTTTCACCATTATCCAATCCAATAAATATTTGTTAAGTACCTATGACATGTCACACACTATGCTAAATTCTGGGGATACAATTAATAAAAAAGACAGTCCCTGTCCTCAACAAGCTTAAAATCTACAAAAGAAAACACACAAAAGGAGTTAAGAAGGATGACAATGGGACACCAAGGGATATTCAGCATGGGGAGCATCTTGTTCCATTGAGTTGAAACCAGGGAAGACAGCAGAAACAAATGGAGTGATTTGAGAGCCCAGTTTCTGCCCTCTATAAAGGAAAATATTGGGAGGAATTTTATACTAAACTCTTCTCTCCTCTTGACATTCTTTCCAGCAAGGATGAATTCATCTTCAATTCCTCACTCTTCATCCTCCTAGCCACCATATCTAATCAGTTACCAGGTCTTGTTGATTCTATCTCCATATCTCAAATCATTCTTCTTTTCTCTATTTACATGTCCACTATTCTAATTCATTGTCTTAGCATCTTTCACCTAGACCATTCAATAACCTCCTAATTAATCTTCCCTCCATTCTCTCCCCTCTTCAAATCATTCTCCACACAAATGTCAAGTAATATTCCTAAATCACAGGTCTGACTATGTCTTTCTCTTTCTCACAAAACTTGTGGCTTCCTATCACCTCTTAAATAAAAGCCCAAACTTCTTTGTCATTGATATTATTCATATCATATTATTCATAATCTTGTTCTAATCTGTTTTTGAATATTACTCCCCCCTCACTGAATTACTGCCAAACTGACCCACTTAATGTCCCCTGCACATTCCACCTTCATGCCCAAGATATTTCCCAGTGATGGAATGTACTTCCCTCTCACATCATTTCCCTCAATACTCAGATTTCCACTAAGCACCTTCTAAAGTGCTGTTTTCTTCATGAAGACTTTACTAATCCTGTGAGTTATTAATTCTTTTGCCCCACCTCAAATTCATTCTATATTACCTTAGATATATTTTGTATTTATTTATTTGTGTGTATATTATAACCTAAGGCTTTACCATCTACCCTAATACTGCACCTGCTGATGAACTTTTATTCATTTAGTATCTTTCAAGTAGAGTATGAGCTCCCTCAATTTTTCTATTTATATTTCCAGTGCTGAAAACAAAAAAAAAGCTCAGAAAGCTCTTAAGAATTTTTTTTCTTTAATTGACGTCTATTCATTTTCCCTAAGAGAAGATAGACTTCTTGAGTGCATATAGTAAAAGTTTCATTTTTATGTCTGGATACCCAGAATTTAGGACAGAGTTTGACACGTTTTTTAATGAATGAACAAATGTTCTATACAGTGCCAAGCTCAGACTTGAGTATATAGTAGACCTTGACCAAGGAATGAGTGAATGTTGGGAGGTTAGCAAACTGATATTAGGCAAATGGAAAATGTTCCCAGTGGAGTACATAAGATACCAGGATGATCCTATTCTCTTAGATTCCAAGATGGGGAAGAAATGTGCTTGTGCTCTGAATTCTAAGATGATATTTTAGGAAAGAAAAGACTCCAATTCACCAAGAACTTGGTTTTCAGGAACACAAGAGCCATTTTTTTCTTTTTCAAGATTTCCTTTATAATAAAGAACAGTTTCTAATAGGCAGAATTGAGGTATAAAAAGTTTGAAAATTATCAGCATTGTTCTTCAATTCTAAATCCAACTAAATAGATCTTCTATATAGTGTTTTGTTAAATATCACGCATTATTCTCCAAATCACTTTTGTAAGCATGTATTCAATTTAACAAAGATTTTTTATGTGCCGCTATGTGCAAAGCATTGTGCTACACTAAAGATAGGAAAACTAAAACTAAACAGTTTGTGCCTTCAAGAATGCAGATAGATACATATACACATGCATATATACACATACATACACATACATATACATACACATACATACACATACATATACATACATATACATACATATACATCTGTGCATATTTATATATAATTGTCAACATTTAGATAGCAAGTGCACCAGGCACTATGATGGGTTCTTTATAATTTTTTTTTGTTTTATTCCTCCCCCAATTTTCTTAACATTTTTATTTAAAGTTTTGAGTTCCAAATTCTATTCCTCTCTCCCTTCCCCCTGAGACAGTTAGCAATCAGATATAGGTTATACATGTGCAATTATGTAAAACATTTCCATATTAGTCATTTTGTGATCCAACCATTCCAGAGAGCAATTTGGAACTTTGCCCAAAGGGCTATAAAACTGTGCGAACCCTTTGATCCAACAATACCACTGTTAGGTCTATATTGCAAAGACATCCTCCCAAAAGGGGAAAGGATCTATTTTTACAAAAATATTTATAGCAGTTCTTTTTGTGGTGGGTAGGAATTAGAAAGCAAAAGGAAGTCCATCAATGGGGGAATGACTAAACAAGATGCAGTATATGATTGTAACTGAATATTATTATATCATAAGAAATGACAAGCAGGATAATTTCAGAAAAACCTGGAAAGGTTTAGATGAACTGATGCTCTTTGTGATTTAAACACAATGAACTTGGGAGATAGGTGCTAAAAGTGAAGCAAACAGAATTAACTAAGTTTCACAGGATCAGAGAGCCAGTCTAATAATAATAGATTCCTAAAAGGTTACTAAAAACATTAGATGTCATTAAACCTAAAGATGATAAGAGGAAAAACCAAATTTTCCTTTAGTACTCCCCTCTCAGAAGTGAGGATCTAAATTATAGGCTCATAGTTTTGTAGATGGAAGAGGTTTTAGAGATTCTTTAGACTAGCCCTCTGATTTCACAGATAAAGAAATTGAGGCCTTCAAAGGTTAAGTGACTTGCCAAAAGTCCTGGGATTTGAATCCTTATCCTTTAAGTCCAAATACAGCATTCTCTCTACTAGGATCCAGTAGTTGAAGTGATTGAAGAGCTAATCTCAAAATAGATTTTTGTTAAATTATTGAAATATAATCCAAAGAAAAGGCTCAGTTCTAGATTGCTGGGTTCTGATTTACTTTGCAAATTTGATGCTTTAGCATCTGACTTCTTATACTAGGTTTCTTCTAGATTCTTCCCCTGAAGAATTCTACAAATGTACCTAGAATATTTCTGAGTTCTTATTTACATTTTATTAAAATGAAGCAATAGGTGCTGCTAGATATTCCAGGAAATTCTGAATTCTTCACCCTACTAGTAATTGCATGCTTTATAGATAATGGAATTTTTAAAAATTATTTTTCAAGTTGTTTAATTTTCCATTCTGTACAATACTCTGAAACTTGTTTGATATTTGAAGCTGGAAAACAAGTCAAAAAAAAATGTGCAAAATAGCCAGACTCTAGAAGTACCTGATGGTAGATAGCAAAGCATGTTAACATGAGAGTAATGAAAATATTGTCACTCCAGGAAATGTTGTCTTGTAGCAAGGGGAATATAACTTAAAGTTACAAGTTCTGGGTTCAAGTTGCAACTTTGCTACTTGCTAGCTTGTATAAATCATTAATCTCTCTGAAATTAAGTTTCATTATCTGAAAAACAAATAAACAAATGATATAGCCATATTTGCACAACCTATCCTCCAGAACTATTATGACCTTCAGATGAAATAATTTATGCCAAGCATTTTGTGAATGATCATATTTTTCATAATAGTAATAAGGTTTAATGAATAGATAATGAATTCATGAAATTAGGAAACAGTGGTTTCTCATTAGCCAAATCTTGAAATATATCTCATTTATAAGCAGAAGTTTCTTGTCCATTACAATAGATTGGAAAACACCACTCACTTTCAAATTTCTGTTTATAAAGATAAAAAAATGAAAGAGGAATAAATTCAATAGACTCAGAATAGACTCAGAATGAGAAGATTGAGTTTCTTTCATTAGTTACCCCTTAGAGTCATTATGTGACTTTACACAAGTCATGGGTCATTCTGCCTTTGTTTTTCTATGAGGCAAAGGAGAAAATAATGGGGGTTGGGCATATAATTTTTGTAATGGACTTGAAGGGCATGAGTGGGCAGAGAACCTGTAATGTATTACTTTTGATTATATTTGACAGTCTACATAGTGCTTTCTAGCACATAATCTCTTTCAAATCCTAGAAATCACAATCTTAGGACTGGAAAGGATGAAAACAACAAACATTTATGAGTCATCTACTATATACATAACAAACATTGTGATAGAAACTGAGAAGAACACAAAGTTTACATCTTAGAAAATGGAGCTAGAGGGGATCTCATAGTCTTCCCTTTTCTCACCAAACTTAATGATATTGTTTTATTTTTAATATTATTTTATTTTCCCTAATTACATGTAAAAACAATTTTAATATTCATTTTTTTTTAATTTTGAATTCCAAATTCTCTCCCTCCCTCTCTCCATCCCCTTCCTGTTTTTTAGGATTATGAGTAATTTGATATAGGTTTTACATGTGTAATCATGCAAAACATATTTCCACATTAGTCATGTTGTGAAAGAAGTCCATATCAAAAATGAAAAAATAAAGGGAAAATAATATGCTTCAATATATATTCAGACTCCATCAGTTCTTTCTCTGGAGATGAATAACATTTTTCATCATAAGTTAATGGTATTATTTTGATAATAATGATGATGTTAATGATGATGTTGATTTCAAGAACATTGATGATAATTGAAATTTATATAGCACTTTAAAGTTTGCAAATTATTTTTCATAGATTTTTTTCATTTGGTCTTCACAATAAACTTTTTAAGGTAAATGCTATTAGATTAGAAAAATGAGACCAAGAGAGAGTGACTTGGACAATCACACAGCTAGTAAGACAGACCTCAAACTCAAATCTTCCTTATTTCCAAGTCTACTTCTTTCTCCAGTTTAGTAGGGAGATAAAGGAAATTAAATCATAGAGTCTAACCCTTAAATTTTACAGAGAAGTCACAGTGCTTCCCTAGTCACACAGGTAGCTGGAAAGCCTGTAGCAAAATCCAGGCCACTTGCTTCCAAATCAAGGGTTCTTTCCACTGCATTCTAGGATGATAGGTTTACATAATGATGTGAAAATACATAAATCAGTTCCTTTACCCAAATATATGCCCCTACTAGACGCATTGATCCTGACAGTCTACTGTTGGGTGAGTCATTTTGGTTGATACATTACCTCTAGGACTCATCCCAACTCCCTACACCCTCATGCACACACATAGACATACACAGACACACACACACTCACAGATAATTAAATGAGACCATTTCCTTAAACATCTCTGACACATTAATATCAACTCTTTTTTTTTTATCAGATTAACCCAAGAAGAGAGCAAGACAGTAAGAGGATGAGAAACATTACTAGTAAATTTTTTATGTAGACAAAAGAGAAGAGATGGTCTAGATCTAAAGGAGAATCATAGATCTAATGGGAGAATTAAATATGTGGGCAGTTGTCAACCAGAGTCAGGATGTTGAACTTCTAAAAGACCTGGAAAAGGGAGTGAAAGGACCCCAAAACAAACAAAACCAGTTCCTTTGAGTTGGAGCTTCAGGTAGAGACCTGGAACAGATGGAGAAACAGAGATGATATGATTAGTTCAAGGATGAAGCCAAAGTAGAGACTTAGCTCCTTAGGGTCAGGTTGTCCTAACCTTGTGAGAAGTGCCTGTCCTAAAAGGCACAAAGTGCCCATCAATCCAGAATCAAGCATCAAACTCAAGTAGAAATAAACAAGGCAGGAGTCATTGTAGCCAATCTCTTGCCTCAGTATCTAAAGTCAATAATTAATCACTAAATTATTATTGAGTCTCTACTGTGTTCCCTACTAAGTTCAGTCCTATGCTTCAGTCCATAAATATTCCTGACAGCAATACTAATGGTCAAAATATGTATTTATATTCACATTGGGATTTTTTCAGAAGAACAGCCTAAATATTATATCACTGCCACACATTAGCCTATGTAACCATGGACAAATTGCAATCCCAGTGGCCTTCATTTTCCTTATTTGTCAAATGAAGGGGGTTAGGGTAGATGGCTTCCCTTCCAATTTTATCCATGATCCTGACAGAGAGGTGACAGATTCAGATGACATAGTAAGATATCTTTTTCAACATGGCCAATGATGATATGTGTTGTCTTGACTATATATATATTTTAACAAGTATTTTATCTTTCTTTCTTAGTTGGGGAAAGGAAAGGAGTGATGGGAAGGGAGAAAATGGATTTTCATTGATTGAAAAAAATTTAATTAGAAAAGAATATTTCTTGAATAAAGTGTTTTTACATAAAAAAGGAAAAATAATCAATCTTTGATCCTATATAGCAATTTATAACTATCATGGGGCTTTATTCCAACAATAGCTATCACAAAATTGGGGGCTTCAAGTTTGGAGGCAGGAAAGGAGGAGGGCAGTTCAAGCACTTTTATAAACTAGACCTGAGATTCATTGGTATTGGGAACTCCCAGGGAGGATACTCCCTCTATGAATGTGTAATGGTACTTCTTTTGCATTTTGGTCTTGAGACCCACATAGGACACAAATATTAAGAAACTTTTCCAGAATTATTCAGTCAGAATGTTTCAAAAAACACACCTAGGTCTTCATGACTTCAAGGCCACCACTCTGTCCATTACTCCCATGTTGCCAATGAATAAGCACTACCATACTCATTTTATAAATGAGAAAACTGAGGATGCCAATGAAATGACTCAAACTTTCAATCAAATCTAAGTCTTTGGGCCCCAAGCAGAGATTTTTCCATTAAGATATTATTCCTTATTTATTTCATATATTTTGATACCTCATAACTTTTGTTATTCAGTCATTTCAGTCATATTCAACTCTTCATGATCCCATTCAGGGTTTTCTTGGCAAAGTACTAGAGTGGTTTTCTATTTTCTTCTTAAATGCACTTTACAGATGGGGGAAGTGAGGCAAACTGAATTAAATGACTTGCCCAGGGTCACACAACTAGCAAATGTCTAAAACCATATTTGAATTCAAGAAGATGTCTTCCTGATTCCAGCTCTGGTGCTCTATCCATTGCACCGCCTAGCTGCTGATCTCATCACTACTATCATATTATTCTCAAATTATTTCACATTCTTATATCTTATCTCTCCAGATAATCTATATGCAAAAATGGCAACAAGGCTATCCTCTAGATTCCTGAGAGCATCTGGCACAGTATGCATATGGGATTGGATATCCAATATATTTCCATAAATATTTACTGAATAAATCAAATCCAACTACATACATGGTTCTCTTTTAAAAGTCCATTGGTGGATTTGGTACTGACTAAGAAACAGAGGAATTGATCAGTGAAGTAGGTTAGTTTCACAAGACGCAATAGTCAAGGATTATAGTAATCTAGTGTTTGATAAAAGCAAAGATTCCAGCTTCTGAGATAAGAACTCACTATTTGACAAAAATTTCTGGGAAAACTGAAAAATAATATGGCAGAAACTAGGCACTGACTGACACAACACTCTATACAATATAAGGTCGAAATGGATTTATGATTTAAACATAAAATAAGCAAATTGGGAGAACAAAGATAGTCTACCTCTCAGATCTGTGAAGAAGGAAGGAATTTGTGGCCAAAGAAGAACTAGAGAACATCATGAAGTACAAAATGGATAATTTTTGATTATATTAAATTTATCAAGTTTTTGTACAAACAAAACCAATGCAGCCAAGATTAAAAGGGAAGCAGAAAACTGGGGGAGGGGTGGAATTTTACATCCAAGGGTTCTGATAAAGGCCTCATTTTCTAAAATGTATAATTGACTCAAATTTGTAAGAATACAAGTAATTCTCCAATTGATAAATGGTCAAAGATATGAACAGACAGTTTTAGAGAAAGGAATTAAAGTCAATTCTAGTCATAAGAAAAAAATACTCTATCACTATTGATTAGAGAAATGCAAATTAAAACAACTATGAGGTACCACTTCTCAGCTCTCAAATTGGCTAAGATCACAGAAAAAGATAATGATAAATGTTGGAAGGAATGTGGGAAAATTGAGACACTGATGCATAGTTGGTGGAGTTGTGAACCAATCCAACCATTCTGGGGAGCAATTTGAACTATGCCCAAAGGGCTATCAAACTGTGCATACCTTTTGATCTAGTAGTCTCACTACTGAGTCTGTATCCCAAAGAGATCATAAAAAAGGGGAAAGGACTCACATATGAAAAAAATGTTTGTAGCAGCCCTTTTATTTAATAGTGGTAAAGAAATGAAAACTTAAATGGATATCCATCAGTTATGGAATAGCTGAAAAAGTTATGTTATTTGAATGTAATGGAATATTATTATTCTATAAGAAGTGATCAGCAGGATGATTTCAGAAAGGCCTGAAGAGATTTGCATGAACTGATATTAAGTGAAGTGAGTAGAATCAAGAAAACAAGCAACAACAAGATTATGTGATAATCAATTAGGATGGACTTGATTCTTCTATTCCTATAGACTTGTGATAGAAAGAGCCTTCTGCATCCAGAGAGAAGACTATGAGGATTGAATATGGATCACAATTGAGAATTTTCAATTTTTGTTGATTGTTTATTTTTTCTTTCTCATTTTTTTCTCCTTTTTGATCAAATTTTTCTTGTACAGCTTGATAAATGTGGAAATATGTTTTGAAGAATTGCACATGTTTAACATATATTGGATTACTTGCTGTCTAGGAGAAGGGAAAGAGGAAGAAAATTTGGAACACAAGATTTTGCAAGAGTGAACATCTATCTTTGCATGTATTTTGTAAAATAAAAAGCTAATTTTTAAAAAATCAATTGGGAGTTTTGAGCATTCATGTGTTGTATTGGCATCACTTGTATAGGTCAAGTGACATTTATTTAGAACCTTCCAGTTAAACCAGCACATTCCATCCACAACTCCATTCTTTTGCTTAGGTGGTCCCATTTGGAATGGATTCCCATTCTTCCTTCCTAGAATCTCCAGTTTCCATCAATTGCCAGTTGGTGGAATAGACCTCTGATCATGCTTCCAAACTCCATCTACTCCTACTCCCTCTTGAAATCATTTCATAGAACATTGTATTTACTTAGCTTTATACTTATCTATATTCCTATAGAAGAATATAAGCTCCTTGAGGAGGACATTTTTTAAAATATTGTCTCTGTATCCCTAGGACCAACAACAACAACAACAACAACATCCCTAGGACCTAGCACAGACCAATAAATATTTTTAATTGAATTGGGGATTGAAAATTTGGGGGCTGAAGTTTCTGTTCCTTAGACATTCACCATTTCACCTTGGCTGTGTAAAGTTTTGAGAAAAAAAGTTGTTGCATTTTGTTCCCCATCCCAAGTCTTCAGCCTCATTTTGGGGAGGAGTTTGATTGGGGGACTTTGCTTCTCCAAGCAGCTCTGCTTCGTCTTTCATCACCCTCAGTGAATTTGAGAAGGGGGTGGGGCTCCTTGAGCTCTCTGAAGCCCCTAGGCTGGAAGTTTAGGGTGTCATGTTTATATTTCACCTTCGTTAAGAACTGAGTCCAGACTGAATAGATTTTGTGTTTGGCTTGTGGGTTTCAGATTCCAAGACAGAACTCTTCAATTGAGCTTTCATCTTTAGGCTGGTTGAGAAATCTGCTGGGATCCCAAAGAGCTGGGGCTGATTTCCTGGGTCAGATTCAGATACCGGGGGTCATTTAGGGAGTTGGAGATCTCAGGCCAAAGCCTAATGGTAAGCTCTGCATGACCAGGGCAGATTTCACTAAAATGCATTTCCCCTTATAGGTATAGTTGTGGGGCTATATTCTTTAGTGTGACCTAAAATGAGACCATGACCTTTCTCTTTGGGAAGATGAAAACTAAATAAAGAATTGAAGGAGGGGAGTAGAGCAGACAGGCTTGATTAGATCAGGAAGTGGAAACTTATTTTCTTCAGACTTGACTTATCTAAAATGATTTGACAGAATATTTATAGCAGCTCTTTTATAGTAGCTAAGACCTGGAAATTAAGGGGTACCCATCAATAGGGAGTGGCTAAATAAATTGTGTCTATAAATTAAGTGGAACTGCACTGTGCCATGAGAAATTATTAAAAGGATGATTCAGTGAAACCTGGAAAGATTTGATGAGCTTACACAAAGTGAAGTGAGCAGAACAAGGAAAACAATATCTACAGTGTAACACTGTATAAGAGTAACAATATAGAACTACAATATTATCTAAACAAACAACTTTGAAAACCTTAAGAATTCTGATCAATATGATGATCAACTATAATTCCAGAAGATGGATGAAGTATGTTATTGTCTTGACAAAGAGTGATGGACTCTGGATGCAAAATGAAATATACATTTTTGGATACAGACCATGCAGAGAGCCATTTTGCCTGACTAAGCATTTGTTATAGAGGGTTTCTTTTCTTTTTTTTTTCTTCAATAAGAGAGGAGTGGGAGAAAAAAAAGCTATTATTATTAATTAAAATAAAATTCACTAACTAAAATTAAAAATAAAATTTAATATTTAAAAATAATAAAATTATTTGTCAATAGATGAACTTTACCACTTTTGGAAAATATTAAGCAATCATTTAACCTCTCTTCTTCACCATTTTCTCATCTGTAAATCAAAGTTCATTTCTTGTACTAAATCTGATGATCCCATGATGCAATTGAGGGGGAGGGAGAAGGGAATAAGAATTTATATAGCACCTACTATGTGCCAGGAACTTACAAATATCTCATTTGATCCTCATAACAACCTTATGAGATAGTTGATGTTATCTCCATTTTACAATTGAGGAAACTAAGGCAAAAATAAATTATTTGCTCAAGGTGACAGATAGTAAATATCTAAGGCCATATTTAAAATTAGATATTCTTGACTCCAGAACCTGCAATTCATTCTTTCTACCACTTTTTGACTGCCCCTAAGGAAATAATAATTACAATAGGCATTCCTATTGGAATGATGAGCTCACTTGAGTAAGACTAAATATTAATACCCATCTTATAGATAAGAACATTGAGTTTCTTGACCATGGTAATAGATCTAAAAGTATCAGAAGCAAGATATGAACCCAGTTCTACTAGATTACTAATGCAACCCTTTTCCCATGATGCAAAAAAAAAAAAAAAAAAAAAAAAAAAAAAAAAGAGCCTCAAATACTAGCCAGGACATACAAGTTCTAATCTCAGTTCTGCCACTCACTGTAAAGCTTAAGCAATTTCATCTTTAAAAGTAGTTGTGTCCATCAGAATCATGTTAGACATAAATGCATGAAGTAAAAATACAAAGGATTACAAAAAACCAATTGTATGGCTAACAAAAAATAATTAAAGAAACTTCAGAAACCTCAGGTTAAGAACACCCGAGTTAGAAAATCTAGCGCTGACTCCTTTCATTTCTGACTTTCTGTTAACTAGAAATGAGTGTCTGAGTTTATATCTGTACATTCCAACCAATTTTGTTAAACTCCATTTAGAAACAATAAAAATAATTATAATTTGGAATTGTTTAAAGTCTTGCATTTTTTATAGTCTATCCTGATTGCAAATAACTCATTCAACTATATTTCTCCCTTTCTTACCATTTGTTTTAGCTTTTTTTTATACATAGTCTGGGTCTTTAAATTGACTATTCAGGATTAACCCATTGAAACTAAAGAATCTTAAGTGGTGCTTTAAGATATCAGATGGCCAAAGAGGTCACCAAGGGCTGTATTTGCCCAGGGAGTTTAAGTGACTAACCCCAACAGGATGCAAGCTAACTCCCAGATCTTCTGGCCCTTGGGTCAAATCTTCCCAATTGGGCTTTACTAAGTTTGCCATCTGAAGGAGATGGATCAGAATACAGAAGGAGAATTTTCTTGGGCAAATGCTAATGTTATGTGAAATCAGTGAAGATAAACCAATCAATTAATTTTCCACTAAGTTTTAATCTTTATTCAAACAGTAGTATTATGAAGTGAAGCAGTATGATAAAGTGAATGTAAAGATGGCAGCCAAAGTGAAAGATCTGGCTTCAAATTCCATCTCTGACACATACTGACTGTGTAAACCTTGGACAGGTAAACCTTTCAAAGCTCCTGGCAACTCTCAAGAACTGTAAGTTAAAGAGAAAGTCAATCTAAATGAGAAGAGAGAGAGAGAGTTTCCACCTCCAGAAAAATCCCTTTACTAATGCAATCATGCTCAAGTTCTTATCCCCATCACTATCTCTATGCCAAGTATTGGGTTAAGTGGTACAAAGTTAGATTATAGACATGAAAGCTTAAGTCTTTGTCTTTACCAATTTCATCTCCTCTTCAACTTATTGGCTTCTTCTGATACCTCTCCAATATGTGGGTCCCATTTCTGAGAGGTCTGCTTCTTTAAGAGGCTGAAGGGACTTGTGAGCAACATAGGTCAGCCTGACACTAATGGTTATGGGCATTTTTTTATGAAAGCAACAAACTCATTTCTGAGAGTCTTGAATTACTTGTTGTGATTTTGCTTCTCAATTTTATTCCCCCAATGTGTTTCTTCCTTAAATTTCCATGCCCTGGTTTTGTCTATGAGTTGAGAAGCAAGGCTGAAGAGTAAATTTAGAATCAGACATTCTAGATTCTGGAGTTTAGAATCAGACATTCTGAGTTGTAGAGCTGAGAATAAGATACTCTGGGCTCTAGATTTGGAACTGTGTGATCTCTTTCTTTCTTATCTGGGGGCTTTCCTTTGAGGAAGACTGTTGGGAGCTGCTAGATAGGGGATATGCAGTGGCAAATTTCTGATCTGATAAATTCATACCCTGAGATGCAGCTGTCCAGATTATGACCCATGAAGTCAGAGGAGCCATAAGAGATTACCCCCCAGCAATAAATCATTAGCCAGGATTACTAGAATGGTACCAACAGCAGCTGATTCCAGTAAGGATCCAACTCAGCAGATGAGCAGCCTGCTTGACCTAGCATTGGGTTGATCCATCCTCCATGATTTATCAAATCCAAGAGAAGGTAGAACAACTGAAGGAAGTTAGCACTCATCCCTCCTAAGAACATCTTCAGAAATTAACTTGGTAGGGGGTTTCCAAAAACAGAAAAGGATTCCTAGTTATAACATATGCTCCTTGAGCATGTGTTTCCTGATTGTATGTCTCATCTTTACTGCTTTTGTGATTTAACTTTGAACACATTCTCCAGAGATTGAATAGACAAAAGCTATAGATAGAAAAGCTATCTGTTGTTTCTGAAGAATAAATTGAGATAATTTCTGTCTTTGCTGAACCTCTTCAGTAAATGTTGTTGTTCAGTCATTTTCCAGTCATGCTCAACTCTTTGTGGCCCCACAAAGTATCTTCTTGGCAAAGACAGTAGAGTGGTTTCCCATTTCTTCTCCATCTCATTTTATAGATGATGAAATGAGGCAAACAGAATTAAGTGACTTGCTGAGGATCACACTACTAATAAATGTCTGAGGCCAGATTTGAACTCAGAAAAATGAGTCTTCCTGATTCCAGATCTGGCAGTCTATCCACTGCTCCCCCTTAGTAATTACTATCTTGTAAAACTAAATGAAGATCTGATAGTATCCACTATGGCGGTACTATTACTAAGTTTTCATCAACCATTTAAACTTCTTCTTGTGTTAATCAATAGAGGAGAGAGGAAGAGACCACTTCTGGTGCCCCCGAGCATTCCTACATCCCCTATCACTGGATGCTTCTGTTGTCTAATACTATCATATCCCCTTTAGGTCTATATACCACCCTGATTCTAAGCAGGTGGAAAGATTGAAACATGAGAAGTTGAGGAGGAAATATGTTTGGGGAATAAAAACAAGAAGCTAAATCATATACAAGAATTTGAGACTTTCAAAAAATAGCTTGCTATATTCATCAACATCTAGATGCATCTTTATTAGGATCATTTGGAACTGTATCATCCACAAGTCCCTTCAGCCTCTTCAAGCAGCAGAATTGGAGATCTATATATGGAAAGAATTGAATTGGCCACAAAGAAATGAACTGAACCGGAGGGGATGGGGAGAGAGAAAGACAGAAGGGGGAAAGTTGGTCAAGACAAATTCTGAGACCTTCATACCTTTAGTCCAATTTATAGGTCTAGCCTATCATAATAGGGATAAGTTATAGCAAGTGAAACTATGATTTTATTGGTATAAGGAATTCCTAAAGAAGACAATTCCCTCTTCCAGTGCATTTCTTCTAAAATATAAAGACCTCAAGGGTCACACAGCTTAGTCACACTTCTAGTATGTATCCAAATTAGGATTTGAACCCAGATCTTCTTGGAGCATACTGGCCTGTCTCTTAATTTGAACACAGAAAGCAATTAATAAGTATTTACTGAATTGAATTGAATGCTAATTGATAACTCAGCAAACTAATGATTTAGATGGAAGGAGAAAGTATGTTCTTGTCCCTGTATATATATATATATGTGTGTGTGTATATATATATATATATATATATATATATATATAGCAGTACTATTTCTGAAGCCCCATTAATCCAACATCCCTATATATGGTCCTTGACTTTCTATTAGTGTGAATATCATTTTTGTAATAAATTTCTTCACCCAAGGCCATTTATGTTTTAAGTTACATCTCAAATAATAGAATTGATGCCTGGTAAGGAAGTTTCAGACAACAGCAAACAAGTAAGAGGGACTTAGCCAGGGAGCAACAATACCTTCTCAGAACCTCTGAAACAGCATAGGGGCAACCATCTATTCCATCTACACATATGTTCAAATAATCTTCATACCCTTTGCAAATATCTGAGATGGTTCTTTAACCCTGAGAGAGGTAAGAGTGTTTGGTGTTAATTAGACAGTACTATAACTATTGTCATGTTAGTTATTACCTCTTTTTTAACACTATCACTACCTTGGTTTGGGGTTTCAGAATTTTCAGTAATTTATTGAGACTAGCTCCTTCTACTTTGATTTTTACTATTTCCATCATGATAGATGGCTTCATTTTAAGGGATTCAGCTTTGCACAAGTCATTTTATTTAATTATTTTAAACTATCATTAGGTATAAAAATCCCTTACTCCAAAGGCAACATCAGAGCTAATATTTGATCTTGTCAAATGCAAAAAATCTGAAATGTATTAGGGAACATAGTTGGGGTTTAGGGGGAAGAAGGAGATGCATATATTCTTCAGTGCCAAGAATAGTTAACAGAGAAACACCTGGATGTAGACAAGATGGCAAATATCCACTGATAAAACATCTGGCACATCACATTCAAAAAACAGCTGGTTCATGCCAAGTCCACAGATATTCAGTGAGAAAACACCTGGATCTCCTAGAATGTGCTTAGATCAGGAAGAAATTGGCTTGCCCTTCACTGGCTATTTGGAGGTTTGGCAAAGGCCATTGAGATCTGAACACTGGCACAACAAGCAGCTTGCAGATCCAAAGAAGATATTTTCTCAGCATTTTCTGGCTTGAAAAAACCTCAGTCCTGGCACTTAGAGGATTTTGTTTACTGGGTAACTCATTTCTGGAGTCCTTTTGTAATGTGTTCTCTCTTCATTCAGATTATTTGTATTCAATTCAACAAGTATTTACTGAGCATCTACTGTTTTCCCAATCGTGTGCCTATTCTCAGCAGGTGATTTAGGAGAATACATTAACCATTTATTATACATTAAAAGAAAAATAAACTATTAATAATAAAAATTTGTGGTTTTTGTACAATCATCTTATATGTGTGTAGAAATGTTCAATTAATTTTGTGCTTGTTAAATTCGGAATGTAAATAGATAAAAGGTTAAATATATATTTAAGACACTTAGATGAATCATAGCAGTACTTTCTTTGATCTCAAGGAGCTCACAGTCTACTTGGAAAGATATATTGTAAGCAATAGAGTAAAAGCAAAATAGTTAGAGAACAACATAAAGCCACATAGAATAAGGTGTCACACACCATTATTGTTTTTCCTTCATTCTCAAAGAGGACCATCTACATCAGGAAGGTGATGTCTTAACTTGCAAGTGAATTGAATTTATTTTTTTTAATTTATTTAATAGCCTTTTATTTACAGGTTATATGTATGGATAACTTTACAGCATTAACAATTGCCAAACCTCTTGTTCCAATTTTTCACCTCTTACCCCCCCACCCCCTCCCCCAGATTGCAGGATGACCAGTAGATGTTAAATATATTAAAATATAAATTAGATACACACTAAGTATACATGACCAAACAGTTATTTTGCTGTACAAAAAGAATCATTCTCTGAAATATTGTATAATTAATTAGCTTGTGAAGGAAATCAAAAATGCAGGTGGGCATAAATATAGGGATTGGGAATTTAATGTAATGGTTTTTAGTCATCACCCAGAGTTCTTTCTCTGGGCGTAGCTGGTTCAGTAAGTGAATTGAATTTAAATGAGGCAGAGTAATCATCTTTGTGACTCCAGTGTCATACACTATATGGCATAGATGGGAGTTGCCACTAGCATTGAGAAATAGGAAATAAGACACTTAGGAAAAGTTTTGTTTTTGTAGAGGAGGTGATACTTGAGTTGAGCCTTAAAGGATGGCTAGAATTTGGAATGGTGGAGGGGAATGAGGAAGATAACAAATATTTATCGAGTACTCATTAGATATACAGCAATATGCTAGATAGGCATTGGGCACACCATATAAGCAAAGGTACAGAGAGCCATATTTTTATGGTAAAGTAAGGAGATTTGCTTGACTGGAGCTTGACTGGAATATTGATTAGACAAGGTTAGGATCTGTTTCTCTATCTAATGGATCCATAGAGACCTCCCAAAAGTATGTTACAACTCTTTCCAGAATAGGGATTTAGAACTGAAAAGGTCATGTATCGATCATATCAGTCCTATCCCCTCATTTTAGAGATAAGAAAGCTTAAGGCCCAAAGAAGTCAAATGACATATGGTAGAGATGGGACTTGAACCCATCTCACTTGAAAGCACTTTCCTATAATATGGGTATGGACAAGATGCAAAATGTATTCCTTGGTATGAGGCAACATACTGACTCACAGAAATATCAAGTGACTTGAAGAACTAGATGATCTCTTGAGGTCCCATTCAGCTTTAAGATCTGTAATCCTACATATTTATTCCTATTTATTATTCTATTTATTGAGCATCTGCCACATGCCCAGACCCATGGTAAACATTCTGGAATATGAAAAGAAAAATAAAGTATAGTTTCTCTTTTAGGAGTTAAATTAGGGAAATAGATCCAATACCTCTGAACCAAAGGTAAGCAGCAGTGCAAATCAGAAGATGAAAAGGATTTTTTAAGCCTTAAAGTGCTGGAGGTAGACTTGAGAGGATTGGGTTTCATTCTTCCCACCATATATCTCAAAGCAACTAGGCAATACCACTTTTTCAAAAGATTTCATATGTATAAGAAATCAGAATTCAAGGAAATAGTTCTCATTTTCCTTTCCTCTTGCCATCTACTCAATGACACTGAACAACTCAATTTGTGGTAAACAATGAGTTTCCAAAGTAGCAAATCATTTGCAAGTTGTTGCAAATGTTATCGAAATTTAAACTCTTGCTATTATTATTGTCAAAATAAGTTGTATGTTATATGAATATATAACACACAAGCACACAGAGAAGATGCTGAATGAGTTCAAAGGTTGGAGCAATCACTATAGGGGAGCAGTATGGGAAAGTTTCATGGATGAAATGAGACCTGAAAGATACCCTTAATGGGAAAAGAGAATTAAGAAGGATATCCTAGGCTAGAAGCAAAAATAATTGCATGAACAAAAACATAGATATGGAAATCGGAATAGGAGTAGTCAGTGGCACATGAGGATACCTGCACAACTGGAGCAGACATTATAAATTAAAGAATAATGGAAGATAAAGTTGGAAAAAATAGGATGGGACCTTGATTGCTAAGTTAAGGATTTGGGGCTCTATCCTGTAAGTCCTTTTACTTAAACAACCAACCATATGATCTAGCTCTTGGGTCTATGCTATTCTATGTTGTCCTTTAATTACTGTACTGTAGACTGTACTTAAGGTAAGCTACCACCAGGGACAGGTTGCTGGAGCCAAGTTTCACTGACTTGGAGAGAGAGCCTATTGCTAAATTTTCTGTGTGAGCAATTATACCTCAGATATGGCAATTACTACAAATCAGGACTTGGTTTAGCATTTTATTGATTGTCTAGACCATGATTTCTTAAAAATTTTCCACTCCTTTTCATCCAAGAAATTTTTACATGACCCTGGGTATATAAGTATATAAAATACAAATCAAACATATACTGATAACAAGTCATAATTTTGCAATGCCCACATTCAGTTTTGAGACCCCAAATGGTGTCATAAACCACAGTTTAAAAAGCAGGAAATTATATTTAAGAATTTTCCATATTCTATCAGCAGTCAAGCATCTGCTTGAACATCATGCCTCCCCCAAAAGAATTCTTATTACCATATTGATTGACACAGTTTTTGATACTCAACACCTTTTCTGGGAGTTGAAAGCTCTCTGAGTTACATGTCTCCTCTGACTGAAGGGCTGGATAGTAGACTAATAATCCTCCTAAAGCTTTCCTTTCCAAGACTCAGATCAGAATTTTCCAGGTAACTCTCCATTTTCCATTAGTTACTCTGTTTAAATTCCTTAAAACATCATATACTTTGGTGATACACTCTTTTTCCAACCTTTTGTGTATTGTCTTTCCCCATGAGATTGGAAATTCCTTGAGGCCTGAAACTGTCTTTTTCTTATTTGTATCCCTAGTACTTAGCATAGTACCTGGAACATAATAATAAATGTTTATTGAATTTAATTGAAAAAAATGTAAATAATGCAGATTAAACTTAAAAGCATATTGCATATACTCCCCATTCCTTTGTTAAACATTTACCAGCATACCTGTAGTCTGTAAGCATTACTTGAGCTCAGCAATGCAGTAGTAGATGCTTCAGGGAATTAAATTATCACTAGACTGTATATAATATCAAGAACAATAACAAAAATAACAATAACAAACCGGTACCTATATGTGCTTTAAGATTCACAAAATGTTTTCTATCATTTGCACCAGCCCTGAAGTTAGAAGGACTTAAGTTCAAATCTGATCTCAGACACTGACTAACTATGTGACCTTGGGCAAGTCACTTAATTCTGCCTCTGGAAAGAAAAAAAAAGTCGTATTTGTGCTAAGTCTTGGAGGAAGCCAAGAAAGCTAAGAAGCAGAGGAGTAGAGAAGGGAATTCCAGACCGAAGAGAGAACAGATCCAGGAATGGAACTGAAAGATAGAGAGTATGATGAGAGAGCAACAAGTAGTCCAATGAAGCTAGATCAGGGAATGAGTTGATGAAAGCACTTGGAAAAGTATTCTGATTATTTTCCATAATTTCCACAATTCCTATAAAGTCATTGACCCCTACGGAGGAGATTGCCTTCTCCATCTTGCTCCTCCTCCCTTTCAGATCTATTGTGGATGAGATTCTTAGGTCTGTGATGGATGACATTAGAGATGTGGCTTGCAGTTAATGCCATTCCACTATGCATTTACCTTATACTTACTGTAAGTGAAAGAACTTGAGCTCAGACTGGGCTCTGCTATTGTAGCACACTTTGGAGCCTCAGGCCACACATGCATGAAACGTGACTGAGATTCCAATCTAAACAGCAGACCAACCAAAATTACTGTGCAAATAATCCCAATTACTTTAATTATATTGGGGCCTTTCAGTCACAAAGCTATTCCTTGATTTTGTTGTACATTTCCTTTCTTTCCTTGTCAAATTAACAAAGGTTCCTTCGAGTTATTTCTTATTAACCTTTGTCCCTCTAATTCAACTCTCATCAGCCACCAACTTGAATCCAACATAGAGCAAGACAAAGGCAAGCACGTGGATAAAAGGAAATCATATTGCCATTTAATGAAGGCAATATCAGTTGTATTAAAGAAGCCAGTAAAAAAAGCTCCGGATACCCTCCAATTCAGAGAAATCCATGCTTTTTGTAAGGAAAAATGTATCTCTTAGAAGCTGAACAGAACCACCCCATACTTTTTTTATAGGATAAGCTAAATGATTCAAACTTAAAGGAACTTCCACCTCAACACCCCAGTAACTCTGGATAAGTCATCCCACACCCACTCCATCTCCTTTTAAGATCATGAGAAATAGTCATGAGAATGCCAGGACAACAGATTTCTTAAGTCAGTTTTCCAAAAGATCATAGGGTGAGAGGAAAAGAATTGGCAAACTACAAAGATTTCCAGGGTTTAATTAAAAAAAAAAAAAAAAAAAAAAAAAAGAGGGAAAGCAGTACTCATGGGATTAAGTTTAGAACCAAAAAGAAAAAGAAGAGAGAGAGGGGGAGAGAGAGAAAGAGAGAGAGAGAGAGAGAGAGAGAGAGAGAGAGAGAGAGAGAGAGAGAGAGGAAGGAAAAAAGGAAAGAAGGAAGGAAGGAAGGAAGGAAGGAAGGAAGGAAGGAAGGAAGGAAGGAAGGAAGGGAGGGAGGGAGGGAAGGAGGGAGAGAGGGAGGGAGGGAGGAAGCAAAGAAAATAATTGAGGAAAAATGGAGAGAGAATTTAAAGCAAACTACAATTAATGTCCCTCTTGGGAGCAATTTATTAAATGATTGAGATAGAAAAAATACAGTAGATTGACCTACTTGATAAGAGGAATCTGGCATATTAGGGATATTGCAATGGATTGTATGGAATTCTCCTAATTATATTTAAGTCCCTTTAAAATAGTGTTATGAAATAGCTACATCTATGTTAAAAGAAACTCTGAAAACTGTTTAAACAAGCTTTCTATGCCGAGACTCAGAAATCACATTGGGCAATATTATCCCCTTGATAATGTAATTTTTTGTGATTTTGAAGTTCTGTTGTTTCTTGTTTTCAAATCCCATGAGCCCAAATTGTCTCCCCTCTTCCTCTTATTCACAGAGAACAAAAACATTCTGACCACATCTTTTATTTCCTATCAAAACCCATACATTTCCCTAACTTATGGATCTCTCTGAAATCCTAGACCTTTGTTCCAAAATAGTGTCTTCCATATACAGATTTAAAGAGGATTATAGTGGAGATAAATAAAAGATCACATTCCTAAATTCAGGACTAAATAAAGGATCAGATTCTTGATGATTTAAAGATAAAAGAAATTCTTTGCTTCATTCATGGAAGAACCATTTCAGAGGCATTTGAAAAAATGAATGAATAGGAGAAAGCTCAGTTTTCCTGAGTTCTGTTTCAGAAGAAGAGAATTACTGATCCTTCTCTCTTTCTGCTCTCCACTTCCTGTTCCTTGTTTTGTGAAATTCAGTTCAGAATATATAAGCCTGAACCAGTTGATAGAGATCAAATTCAATCCCACTACAAGGATCTCCACAGAACCAGACACATTTTTCTTGATGAATCGGTATCCTTAAGTTTAGAACCAAAAAGAAAAAGGGGGAGAGGGAGAGGGAGAAAGAGAAGAAGAAGAAGAAGAAGAAGAAGAAGAAGAAGAAGAAGAAGAAGAAGAAGAAGAAGAAGAAGAAGAAGAAGAAGAAGAAGGAAGGAAGGAAGGAAGGAAGGAAGGAAGGAAGGAAGGAAGGAAGGAAGGAAGGAAGGAAGGCAGGCATTCACATGGTAGAATGGATAAAGCTCCTGTCCTGAGTCTAAATTTAGTCTTACACATTAACAAGCTGTGTGACTTTGGAAATGTCACTTCATTTATGGTTCCCTCAGTTTCCTCTTCTGTAATATGAAGATAATAATAGTACCGGTAGGTAGTCCTCCCAAGACTGTTGTGGAGATCAAATAAGAGAAAATTTATAGAGCTTTACAACTTGTTATATTATACATACACATACACACATATATAAATAATTTATTGAGACTTGAAAATATTTTGGTTTTCTAGAGCAGAGGTATCAAACAAGAGGCAACTGAACTAGATTAAATGCAACAGGGAACTATTTAATAAAATAAGTAAAATACAATAAAAATATATTTAATATCACAATTTAAAATTAAATCAATGTGTAATTACAGGGATCCTGGCCCGGGGTTCAACTGGAGTTTGATAGCAGTGGTGTAAAGAATAGATTTTTTTTTGATCTACTGTAAGATTTATGTAGAGGGGGATAGTTAGATGAGGCAGTGGATAGGACACTAGCCTTGGAGTCAGGAGGACCTGAGTTCGAAACTAACCTCAGACACTTAACGCTGTGTATATGGGGGGAAAAAGATTTATGTGGCAGTCACTTATTAGATGATTAACAATTAGGAACAACTTAGGAAATATGAAATTAGTAGAGAAAATGATCAACTCAAATAGATAAACATACATGTATATATACTTTGCTTATAGGAGAGCCACTCACTCATAGCCTTATTTCATACACAATGAACTTGATCAAGTTATTCATCTTTTTGTATCTCAGTTTCCTCTTCTGTTAAGTGAAAGGGCTAGACTGGAGAATCACCAAGACTCTTTTCAGCTTTTGACTTATGCATGGTACTTATTTCTTGTTTCAATGATACTGGGAAAATTAGGTGTCCCTTTAATGGAACAAATGGTAACAGGATTTGATTGGTAGCAGAAAGTATGCATAAAGATAGTAATATGTTAACAAATGTTTAAACAATCAACTTTTGTGGTGTGTGTGTGTGTGGAGTCATATCAATAATACACTTTTAATTTTAATTTCCATTATTAACATTTCTTAAAGAAGTCTCAATGATAATAAAACAACAAATCAAGCCCTCATCTGTACTGCTAATTTCTAAAGTATAAATACTTACACTGAAAATTTAACAATCAGTTCTTAAAGAGCCAGTCCCAGCTGGCTCCATCATAGAGTAAGGAACAATCTAGTCACAGGGAAAAGGAAAAGAGAAAATATCCTTAGACCAGTTATCAATATAACTGCTGCTGTTGAGTCATTTTGGCCATTTCTTACTCCATAATCCCATTTGGAGGATTTTTTTTTTTTTGGCAAAGATACTAGCATGATTTGCCAATTGCTTCTACAGCTCATTTTACAGATGAGGAAACTGGGGCAAATAGGGTTAAGTGACTTACACAGGGTCACACTGCTAGTAAGTGTCTGAAGCCAGATTTGAACTCAGGAAGATGAGTCTGAGACTAGATCTGAATTCAAATCCTCCTGACTCTGGGGCCAGAGTTCTAACCACTGCATGACCTAGCTGCCCTAATCAATATTACTTGGGTTTATTTTGACATTTCTTTTTCTAAATTTCAGATAATTTTTTTCATATGCAATCAATTATTCACAAATGACACAAATTTTTTTAAATGGCTGAGAAAAAAAGTTTTAATGTTAATGTTTTAAAGAGCTTTGTAATAACAATAATAACAAAAACATTTATATTGCATCTGCTGTGTTCTATGCAAATGTTATTTCATTTTACCACAGTGATTTTCATATAATGTAGCCTCTATTTACCTTGCTAGATGACCTTTATGAATTCCTATGGTTGTAAAAAAAATTTTCATATGATAGTTAATCTTTTCTTGTCAAACTCTTAGACTAGTCCTTGGATGGCAGACACACATACAAGACTTTCCAGCTTACCAGTCAGAGCTTACATATCACTAGTGTAGCCTTCAAGAATCCAAAGTCACCTCCATGTCATGAAAGGAGAAGACCTGGAGGCCTAAGAAGAGGACTTTAGCAAAAGGATAATAACACAAATAGGAAGATAATTACAAACAACTTGGACATTTCCTTGGTTGTTATGACATATATACAAGATGCATCAATGCAACCCCAAATGTCGAGGATGGAAAGTAGACAACCTATCCAGTTATCCAAATAATTCCAAGAAGCTGCATATTCATTATTATCTGGATAAATACCTGGATTCTTGACTGTCACTTTTCTCCCAACTATATGGTATCATCTAGACACAGAATTAATTACACACACACACACACACACACACACACACACACACACACGCTGCCTTATCTTAATTCCTTTCCTGTTTGGAAAGCCTAAGATGAAGCTCAGGGAGGAAAATAAGAGATCTATGGATAATATAGAGTGTATAAATTACTACATTATCCACTTTACCATAATGATACCCCTATTTTTTGTTTTGGGACATTTTTTATTCTATTTCTTGCTTTTTATGAGGCAAATAGGGTTACCTGGAGCGATCAGGATCACACAGCTAGTGAATATCTATTGTCTGAGGCTGGATTTGAACCTAAATCCTCCTGACTCCAGGGCTACAGCTCTGTATTCTGCACCACCCAGCTAATCTGATATCCTTGTTTTTCAAAGAATTAAAATGACATGAAGAAGTTTGGAAAAAAAATCATCTGCATCAGAACAGTAGAATATGAGTCAGAAAGGGTCTAATAGGTCATCATCTCCAACCTTTTCATTTTATTTTATTTATGTCTATTTACTTATATTTTTAAATGTTTCACTAATATATTTTGTTTTTACTCAATGAATTCCACATATACCCTCCTCACCATTGAGCCCTTCCTCATAACAGAGAGAAACATTTAAGTAAAACCAACTGGCAATGATTGATTACATCTGACAGAGCATTCAACATTCTAAACTCATCATCCCTTCTTTCTAAACCCTCTCATTTTGGAAATGAGGAAATTTAGAGCAGCTGATCAACTTTGCATAGAATTAGAATTCAAATCTTCTGATTCCTAATCCAATACTTTTTTGAAAAACCTCAAAGAAATATGTTGAGATCAGCCACTTGGGAAAGAGGAAAGAATTCTAAAATCTAAAATCACACTCTCAATCCTAGCTCTGCCTTTTATTTCTTGAGCTATTTTAGGCAAGTAAGCTAGGTTCCATCCAGTGGATAGAACATTAGGCTTAGAATCAAAAAGATTCCTCTTCATTAATTCAACTCCAGTCTCAGACATTTACTAGATATGACCCTGGGCAAATCATTTAACCAGTATATTGGCAGTCTTTTAAATCATAACCAGTATATTAGCATTTAGCATACCATTCTTTATATAATATATATGAGTCCAATATATTAGTATAAAATATGTATTATTCTATGCATAATATATACACATATATTCAATATATTACATGTAACTTCTAAGTGCATGTGTCTATTTATCAATCAGTCAATAAATATTTATTAAGCCCCTACTATATGACAGGCATTGTGCTAAAAACAGAAAAAAAGAGCTACTAGGAAAAGTTTTTTTTAAAAGGTGAGCGAGCATACTATGTTGTGATCTACATTCAGTTCCCACAGGCCTCCCTCTGGGTGCAGATGGCTCTCTCCATCATAAGTCTTTTAGAATTAGCCTGAATCACCTCATTGTTGAAAAGAACCACATCCATCAGAATTGATCATCATATAATCTTCTTGTGTACATTGTTTTCTTGTTTCTACTCACTTCACTTAACATCACTTCATTGAGTCTCTCCAGGCCTCTCTTAAATCATCCTCCTGATCATTTCTTATAGAACAATAATATTCCATAATTTCATATACCATAACTTATTCAGCCATTCTCCAACTAATGAACATCCATCCACTCAGTTTCCGGTTTCTTGCTGCTTCATTTTTGTACCTATGGGTCGTTTTCTGGGAAAAGCTTCTTATAAAAGATGGGATTTTAGTTGGGACCAGAAGAAGTTAAGGAAACTAAGAAGTAGAGATGAGGAGAGAGAACATTTCAAGCTTGGAGGACAGCCAGAGAAAATGCCCAGAGCCCAGAGAAGGTGTATGTTGTTTATGGAACAGCAAGAAGGCTAGTGTTACTAGTCAAAGAATATCCATACAGATATGTGACATATATGCAAAACGCATCAACACAATTCCAAACATAAAGGATAGAAAATAAAATACCTATTAATTTATCCAGATAATTCAAGAAGCTGCTTATTCAGCATTATCTGGTCAAATATCTGAATTATTGTCACTCTTTGCGCCCCAGCTACATAGTACCATCTAGACACCGAGTTAATCAGTTACAAACACACAGTACACATATGTATGGATTCTGCGTGTGTTATGTATCTACATACCCCTTATTGAGACCTCCTATCTTTTTTCCTCTCAGACTTGACCACATAAAATTGTTTGTTTAATATTTTGAATTTCTGTCCATTTGATTTTTCTTCCTTCTCTCTCCAGAAGTTCTGAATTTCAGTTAGACATTTTATAAATTTATACTCAAAAATGTCCAGTGGCTTGCCAGGATTACATAGCTAGTAGACAGCCCAATTGTTACTCAAATCTAGGACTTCTGCATCCAGGTACAAGACTTTTTTCAACATTCCATGACCATCTCCAACATAAGCTCTCTGCAAGTAGGATAAGCCAAGGGATCTTCCCTGAAGACCCTTTTATTCACTAAATTATCATTATCACTCTCATCATCATCATTCATCTTTTACCATCAATAATATCATCAAAGAGTGAGCATGGATAAGTCATCATGTGAAACAAAAGGAATGCAAAGAAGTCTCTGTCCTCAAAGCACTTAGGAGTTTGGTTGGAAAATGAGAATATAGCATTTAAAAAAAAAATGAAAGCACAAAATTTCATGGTGCAGACTCATAAGATATTGTTTCCACAATCCCATTTGAAATTCTTGGTGATTTAAACATGGGATATTGTCCACACTGTCACAAAACTGGACAAGCTGCTCATCAAATCAGTTCCTATGAGTATACATGCCTATCTGAAACTGTTGTTCTCTGTGGACAAAAGAGCTAGGCATAGAATTGATTAGAAAGGAAAGATTGGGCTGCATTGGGAAAACCTTTCTTTTAATAAACTGCTCATTGCTAAAATAAAATAAAATAAATTATATAAAATTAAAATGTAAAAATCAATCTTTTGTTTTAAAACCAATATCAATAGAATTCTCCTGATGTCCCTATGTGACTATAAATTACAGACCACAATAACTTGGAAAAACCAAAACAACTAATATGGAGGGTAATGGAAAAGACATATTGTAGACATAAACAAAATGATGCATGTAATTTATATGTAAGAAGCAATGTGAAAGACATCCATGGAGCCACATAGGACCAGAAAAAGAGGTAGGTTGGTCATGGAGCTGATGGGAACAAATTTCAGAATACCTTATCTAGTGCTCTTTATACTACAACATATGAAATCAAAACCAATTTAAGGCCTCCAAGGCACTAGATGAAAAAAACAACCATAGAAGGGTTTTCTATGGAAACCCATTGTCAGGAACCACACAAAAGGAAAAGATAGAACTGAACTGAGATCCATATCAATAAAGGGAGTACCCACATGGATAAAATCATGAAGTCATCAAAGTATCAAAAATATAAGATATCAGAATATACCAAATATACCAAAAATATAAGGTAACATGGGGGAGGGGATGGTATATCAACATAGACAATGAGTTCCCTGGAAGTTCAGAAGAGAAAAAGAACAGAGGACGGGGAAGAGAGGAAAAGGTTTCTCCAGAAGATGAAACTAAAGCTTAAATTTTAACCCTTAAAGGAAAGCTAAGACCCAGATGAATAGAATGTTTGTAAAGGGGATAAGGATATATCCTAGACTCATGGATTAGTCTGGGCAAAGCATGGAGAGAAGAATGATTATAAAATCTTTGGGGCAGCAAACAATGGTCTGTGATATTGGACAGGAACAGAGGATCCTCTCCCCCCACAGGGAGCAGGATGAGATCAATTGTGATGGGCAGCTACAATCAAATGGTGGGAGGTCCTCAAATGCCCTTCAGCTTTTTTATCTTATCCAAAATGTGGAACACAACTTCATTAAGCTGCAATGTATTTGCTAGGTTCTGGATGTTTTATTCTAATACAATCTCTGAATGCTATTATCATTTATTTTTCATCAATAATGCTGGAACCTCTTGAGTTGAGCATGCAAATGTATATACACTAAGATCTAAATTATAGTATAACTATAATATTTTTACTAGAGTATGTCATTTATGGTTAAAAAAGTCCTTGAGCTTTCTCAAGCCTATGAAAATCCTCTAAAGTAACCCAAAAACAACCAGTCTCAGAGCAATTGCCACAAGATGGCAGCCTAATAAATAGAAATTAATATCCTTGAGCACTTCACTCCATGTTCCTGTCTCAGTACAGCTGAATAAATGAATAAATAACTGTTTCTCATTAAATGGGATTTTTTTCAACCGATATCTGAACAACTGATTTATACATTTTGGATTATAGGGGCCTTTCAATTAACTCAATTTGATTGGCAAAAAGATGAAGACATAATACAAACTAATTTCAATGATGTGAGTCATAATTAAATAAAGTCTTCTGATGGCTGTGATTCTGTTGATATTTCTGTGCTTAGTCTATTTAGTTAATTAATGAGTATGGCTTCCAAATCTGTATACTTATGCGTATATTACAAGGGTTTTTTCCCTTTTCTTTTTTAGGGGGTAAGGGGTAGGGATATTTCTGTTGATGGTAGCTGACTTTTCCTCTTCTTACATGCCCACTAGCTTTATTCAGCCTCGATCACTTTTCACTCAAATTATTATAATTATCTTCAGTCTTCAGTATCTCCCCTCTTAGATTTATCTTTCATACAGCTACCAAAGTGATATTGCTAAAGCACATGTCTGACCATATAGTTCCCTTGCTCAAAAAGCTCCTGTGGCTCACAATTGCTTCTAAAATAAAATGCAAATTTCTCTATTTGATATTTAAAGCCCTTCACTGTCTGTTTTTCATTTTTGAAAGGTCAGATCAAGTTATAAATCACAACAAAAATTTAAGTAAACACTAAGCCAACAGGGAGGTAGCAGTTTCTCAAACAAAAAATACATCAGATGTCTTAGTTTCTAGAGGAAAATTGAAAATATTGGCACTAAAAAGACGTGCTTTGGGGCTCAATGTTTTGGGGGGAAGAGGAAAGGACAAGGAAGTAGTACTAACTATATTTCAAAATCACCATAATTTTTAAAAACAAAAGTCTTCAATTATACTTCTCAAAGAATGTGGACCACTATTTTAAGGGGAAAACTTGTGATCATTAAAAACACTGAACAATTTTCCAAAACAATCCAGCTTACCATCCCTATTCGATTCTGTACCAAGTCATTGTCTATCCACAGTATTTATCATAATATATATTATCAAATATATAGTGATGATAGGCCAAATCTTCAAGTTATCCATTCAACAATATATTTTTGTCAGCAAAAAAGACATTCCTCATCCATTTGGTTTCTCCTGTGTAGATAATTAGGCCCACTCTTTTGAATGATGCTGAATCTCCTTGAAGAGTCTCTTCAATGTGTCACAGCTCAATATAACCAGGAAAATGTGATTTGTTAACAAGAGTATCAGGAGGACCTCACCATCTATTGGGAATTTCTCTGTATGGGATGCTGCAACACATTATCTATGCACTGAGACCCGTCACAGAAATGATCATATTTAAAAATATCTCGTCACCCACAAATGCAGCCAGATCAAATAGTTTTATTTGGTGTAATATTTCTCATTAGAAGGGATAATGAAAGTATTCATAACTTCAAACAAGAAAATCTTGCTAAAATCAAAAAAAGATCAACCCTTGAGAATATAGCCTCTCTTTTCTTATTCAAATCAATTCAATAAATGGGTATCATGTATAACTATATACATTCAGGGGTTACTAAGATCAGTCAGTCAATCATTCAATCAATGTCTTTTTAAGTATCTGCTATGTGCTATCTCTAATTAGATATAAATAGAAAAGTAAAAAGAAGACTTGCCTTCAGAGAGATTACATGGGACAGGGCAGAAGAGTGTTCAATAATTTGCAGATAAGGGAATAGTGGATAAATAAAAAAATCAATTAACAGTGACTTAGAAGAAAGGGGAATGCTGACAATCTGTGCAGTCAGGAAAAGCTTCTTCATGGTAATGCACCTGATCTCATCCTTGCAGATAGCTGAAGTTCCAAGAAGCAAAGATGGAGAAAAGCATTTCAAATGGAGATAGAAAGTTAGGGGGAAGGAATGATAGCCTATTCAAAGGTACCAAAGTAGGAGAGGGAATATTCTGTATGAAGAACAGCAAATAAGCCACTTTGGAGCACAGAGAATATGACAAGAAGCAAAATGCCATCCATATAGCAAGGTCATCTGGAGCCAGGGTGTGAAGCATTTCAAAAGCCATATGGGGTAAGACATATACTCCAACCTCTTGGAAGATGCTAATAGAAAGACAAAAAGAAAACAGAAGCAACTATACCTTCCTTCATGTTGAGGAAATATTAATGGACTTTTAGAAGAATGGTTGAGCCTAAATAGGTACCCATAGAATAAATCTGCAATTTTTAAGAGTACAAAGGGATTAATCTTCAAAGTTTAGAATCAAAAAGATCAAAGGCAATAGTACATGTTTTATCTTGATTAGTGCTAGGATAGATGCAAAAGAACAAGATTTAGAAATTTAATGAGAGAGAGAGAGAGAGAGAGAGAGAGAGAGAGAGAGGAGGGAGGGAAGAAGGGAAAGATTATTTCTATACAGGGGAAGAGAGACCTCAGAGAACGTTTCATAAAGCACCTAAATTGACCCTGGAAATATATAAAGGATGTCAGCATATAGGGGTGTGGCAAGATATGATTCCAGGAATAGGGGACACCATGTTCTAAAACCTAGAGGTAGGAATAGGTAAGTTCTAGGAATGAAAAGTGACCCAGTTTGTCTGAAAGATGTAACATTTGAAGAAAAATATTAAACAAAGGTTACATTAAAAATATGCTACATTTGGAATCAAGAAGAGCTAAGTTTGAAGGTTGCCTCAGATACTTTTTAGCTGGTCAAATCACTTAATTCTATGTGCCTCAGTTTCCCCATTTGTAACGTGGGGATAAAAAAAATTCATAGTTCCTACATTACAGTAGCTTATAATTACATGATAATATTGGTGAGACATGTTGAATACTGTGGAAGACCTTGAATGCCTAAGGTATAAGATTTGCATTTTATTTGGAAAACAGTCGGGAGGCAAGAACTACTGAAAGTTTTAGCAAAGGGTAGAAGTACAGTCAGAACAGTGCTTTAGGTGGACTACTCTGGCAATTGGGTGAAGAATGGACTGGATGGGGTAGTAAACAAGGTGGTGTGAGTAAATCCTTATTGAGTTAAAAACCTTGAGTCTGAAATTGTACTATGCAGTCATTCAGCAATAGTATATTAATATAATGGAAAATTATTCTACTATAAGAAATCATAAAATAGTCATTTTCAGAGACAATTGAAAATACCTTTATGAAGTGAGGCAGAGTAAAGAGAATAGAACTAGGGAAATAATTGAATCATTGAGGAAAATAGCTCTTAAAGATTTTAGAACTCTAATCAATGTATTGATAAACCAGGAAATCAGAGTATTGCCACAGAGGTGACATATTTAAAGTAAAACAAGCATTTTACATTATGAGTACATTTTTGGAAATGTCTAATGTGAGAATTTGTTTTACTGGACAATGTATATTCGTTAGAGAGTTTTGTTTTTTTCATTTTTATGTTCAATTGAGGGTAGGAAGGACAGTAGGTGGGAATAGAAGGGAGAGAAAAAATGCTTGTAAAAAAAATTGTTTTCTAAAAGACTATACAAAGAGGTTAATCACTGAGGATAAGATTGGTTGAGGATTACTCTGAGAAGATGTGTCTTAAACAGTGTTAAAAGAGACTATGTAGTCAGATCCCAGGGCAAAAACATCCTCATACATATCATCCATGAACAATTCTCCTTGCTTGTCATGATCCTATACAACATTTGGCTGGAATGTACCTTTTGAGCACTGTGGGAGTACATTCTGATCATGCCCATATGGTGAATTCAAAAACCTTCACTCTCTGACCTTTACTTGACTTTGAAATGTGTGCCCCATTGCAATGATCTCTGTGCTGTAATGCAATATGTTGCATTGTTAGACAATTTGTCCCATCATTAGACAGTCCAGGAAATGAGACTGGAATAATTGCATTTGAAGCAAGGTACAAGCTTGGCCAAGGGAATCACTCCAAAGTTCAACTGGTAAAACTGTTACTTGGACTCTTATTTTAGCTGAAAACTGGACACAGTTTCAATAACATGTCTTTCTATTAGCTGTATGGTTGCCAAATAGCACACTATTGATTTCATATTTAAAGCCCCTGGATAAATGTAATGGGCATAGAGTAATTGAAAAAAAAAAGGAGAAATAGAATTATTCTCTAGAAGTGTTATATGATTATATCTTGTAAGGTGCCATCAAATCAAACACCATGATGTTGGTCTTTTGTAAATATACTTCTGTGTTCCCAAATCTTGTGGAATACAAAGTCACTTTGAACAAATAGCCCCCTTAGAATTGAGCCTTAAGAATAGCAAAAATGGTTATTTGGGAAAATATTTCTTTCTTTCCCTCCCACCTCTCCTTCCATGTGATTTAAAAATTTTTAAATCAAGTCAGAAGAGATGATTTCATAATCACACAGATGAACAGAGTGTTTCCTCCTCTTTAAAAAAAAATTCAGATAGGACTCCATTGAGGCAATTGGTGAGACAGTAGTTAAAGAATTAGGTATGGAATCAGGAAGACCTGAGTTTAAATCTATCCTCAGACTAGCTGTGTAACCCTGGGCAAATTACTTTTAATAACTTCTTCAATTTCCTCAAGTGTAAAATGGAGATAATAAAAGTTAACTACTTCACTGGGTTGTGAGAATAAATTAGATAATATTTGCAAAAAAAGTATTGATTCATAGTAGATGTCATATAAATGTTTATTCGGTCCCTTCCCTCCCACCTATCCTTATTGTCTTTGAAGATGATTTATTGTAAAGAGCACTAATCTGGGAGTCAAGAGTTCTGGAATCTAAGTTTGCTTTTGATATTCATGTAGTAAATAAAAAGTCACTTCTCTGAGTCTCCATTTCCTCACTAACAAAATTAGGTGATTGGGAATTAAGTTATTGGAGAATAGATCTCTAAGGTCCTTTTCATTACTACGATTGCATTATCTTCAACTTTAAATTTTATTGACATGATTCCAATTTTATTGACACAGTCTGAAGCAAAGGCTATATAATTGTGAAACTATCATCTCTTCCTTCCCTAATAATAATAATAATAATAACTCATTTACATATGCCCTATGGTTTACAAAGTTCTTTCATTCCTATACATGTATACATATATGTATATATACATATATATGTATACATAACTATATCCATGTTTAGCTGTGGCCTGCTTGGGGGATGAGAGAAGGAAAGAAAAAAAAAATAAAGTAAAAAGTACACAGCAGAGAATGAAAGAAAACCTACAAGAAAGTCAAAAAAAAAAAAGATGGATAGTCATGAATATAATCTCTTCTATCATTATATATGCTTTCTTAAAATGGAAATTTATTGCTACATATTTCGAATCCTCCCTGATATTCTTCTGTGCTCATGATAATGTTTACTTTTTTCTTTTTCTGTCTTTTCTTTTCTATTTTGTTTATCTCTTATTTTGCATTTAAGTTTTAAGTAAATTCATTTAAAAATAACAACAAAACACACTTCTTACATTTATTATTTTATTTGATTCTTATAAGGTAAAATATCAACATGCTCATTTTGAAATTAAGGAAACTGAGTTTCAAAGAAGTTGGCTACTTTTAAGATTGCATTGCTAATAAGTTGCAAAGTCAGGATTTAAGCCCAGGCATTATTATCCCCCATCTCAGGTATCTTCCACTCTACCATAACTGCCTAATAGGCCTTACCACACAACTGAGCACTTAACTATTCTCCATTTCACATCCTTGACACAAGGAACTATGATTATCTTTTCCTTTCTCCCTCTTAACTGTCCCCATATCTTAAGCAACAAACTCTGACTTCCAGATGTCTTTTGTGAGGCAGTGTGGTGTGGTAGAGCTCTGGATATGAGAATATAGGGTTCAAATCCTGGTCTTACTGTTCAATACCTGTACAATCTTTATACAAGTCTAAAGGAATTAAAGCAGGTAATGAGGAAACCAAATTATCACTCTTTGCAAATGCTATGATTAGAGAACGTTAGAGAAGCAACTAAAAACTATTAAAAATAATCCACTACTTTAGCAACGTTGCAAGATACAAAATAAATTCACATCAGCATTTTTACACATCACTAACAAAACACAATAGCAAGAGATACAAAGAGAAATTCCATTTTAAAAACTCCTTGATACTATAAAATATTTGGGAATCTATCTGCCAAAAGAAACTCAGGAACTATTTGAGCAAAACTACAAGACATTTTTCACACAAATAAAGTCAGATTTAAACAACTGGAAAAATATCAAGTGCTCTTGGATAGGTCAAGCGAATATAATAAAGATAACAATATTCTTTAAACTAATCTACTTATTTAGTGCTATACCAATAAAACTCCCAAGAAACTATTTTACTGACCTAGAAATAATAACAACAAAATTCATCTGGAAGAATAAAACATCAAAAATTCCAGAGGAATTAATGAAAAAAAGGCAAATGAAGGTGGCCGAGCTGTACCAGATCTAAAACTATATTATAAAGCAGTGATCATCAAAACCATTTGGTACTGGCTAAGAAATAGAGCAGTTGGTCAGTGGAATAGGTTAGGTTAACAGAACAAAATAGTCAATGACTACAGCACTTTAGTATTTGACAAATCCAAAGACCCCAGCTTTTGGGATAAGAATTCAATATTTGACAAAAACTTCTTGGAAAACTGGAAACTAGTATGGCAGAAACTAGAGATTGACCCACACATAACATGTATACTGAGATAAGGTCAAAATGGGTTCATGATCTAGACATAAAGAATGATATTATAAACAAATTAGAACATAGGATAGCTACCTCTATGAAAGAAGAAGGAATTTGTGACCAAAGAACAACTAAAGATCATTATTGATCACAAAATAGATAATTTTGATTATATTAAGTTAAAAAGTTTTTGTACAAACAAAATTAATGCAAACAAGATTAGAAGGGAAGCAATAAATTGGGAAAACATTTTACATTCAAAGGTTCTGAAAAGGCCTCATTTCTAAAATATATGGAGAATTGACTTACTTTATAAGAATTCAAGCCATTCTCCAGTTGATAAATGGTCAAAGGATATGAACAGACAATTTTCAGATGAAGAAATTAAAACTATTTCTAGTCATATGAAAAGGTGCTCCAAATCATTATTGATCAGAGAAATACAAATTAAGACAACTCATACCATTACACATCTCTCAGATTCGCTAAGATGACAGGAAAAGATAATGACGAATATTGGAGGGGATGTGGGAAAACTGGGCACTGATATATTGTTGGTGGAGTTGTGAATGAATCCAACCATTCTAGTAAACAATCTGGAACTATGCTCAAAAAACTATCAAACTGTGCATACCCTTTGACCCAGCAGAGGTTCTACTAGGCTTATATCCCAAAGAGACCTTAAAGGAAGGAAAAGGATCCACATATGCAAAAATGTTTGTGGCAGCCCTTTTTCTAGTGGCTAAAAACAGGAAACTGAATGAATGCCCATCAATTGGAGAATGGCTGAATAAGTTATGGTATATGAATGTAATAGAATATTACTGTTCTGTAAGAAATGACCAACAGGATGATTTCAGAAAGGCCTGAAGAGACTTACATGAACTGATGCTAAGTGACATGAGCAGAACCAGGAGATCATTATACATGGCAACAACAAGACTATACCATGATCAATTCTGATGAACATGGCTCTCTTCAACAATGACATGATTCAAACCAATTCCAATTGTTCAATGATGAAGAGAGCCATTTACACCCAAAGAGAGGACCGTGGAAGCTAAGTATGGACTACAACATAGCATTCTCACTCTTTCTGTAGTTGTTTGCTTGCATTTTGTTTTCTTTCTCAGTTTTTTTTCCTTATTGATCTGATTTTTCTTGTGCAGTAAGATAACTATATAAATATGTATACCTATATTGGATTTAACATATATTTTAACACATTTAACATGTATTGGACTACCTGCCATCTACGGGAGGGGATAGAGGGAAGGAGGGGATAATTTGGAACAGAAGGCTTTGCAAGGGTCAGTGTTGAAAAATTACGTGTGTTTTTTAAATAAGAAGCCTTTAGTAAAAAAAAAAAAAAAAAAAAAAAAAATCTTTATACAAGTCACTTGACATCTCTAGGGCTCAATTCTCTCAACAGAAAAATGAAGAGGTCAGACTTAATGATCTTTCAGGTCCCTTCTTCTTCTAAATCTATGTTACTATAGTGTAAGGTCTAAAGTACTAACTGACAAGGTCTGATTCCTCCCTTCATCTTTCTTTATCTGATGATGGCTCTAATTTTATCTTCCTAAAGCAGTTAATTAGCTCATGCAATCATATGTAGAACCAGAAAGTAAAACTAAAAGGAATGTTAGAGATTACCTAGTCCAATCCACTCATTTTACTCAGTTTACAGATTGAACCCTCCTTTTAGATGGAGAAGATTCAAGAGTTTTCCCAGTCTCATGAGCTATGATTTGAACCCAAATCTCTAAAATAATCTATCCACTACACTTCCTTCCTATTTATCTCTTCACAATAGCCAGGTATAATCCATCTCACCATTTGGTGACTTATCATTCAAATCATCCCTTTGGTCAAGCCACATAAAGACAGTTTATATCTCTACTGATTTAGGGGCTGTTCATATCAACCTTTAATTGATCTAGCATCAGAAAAATGTCAACTTAAACTGTGAGATCGGTCATCAAACGTGTGTGCCGCTGCCCAAGCTGACTTGCTGTTTATTTTCCTTTCTGGACACATTTGTGATCTTGTGTTTAGAAGACTTCTAAATCAGACCAAAGTAAGATTCTGCAAGAGAATGGTCACACCACTGGGCCCCACAGTGTTTTGAAATCTCCCATTAGAAGGCATTTTAATAAACTTTGTTTTTATTTGCCTTGATGAAGAACACATTTGCTTTTGAGTTTTCAGGGATGTTTGATTCTAAGTCTTCCCTTTCTTTTCCTTAGAAGTCCTTGGTGGCAACAGTCAATGTGTATCCCAGGGGACTCTCCTATGGAGAGCTGACCTGGTTCCAGCTTTGTCCAAGTAATTTTAGTAGATCTAACACTCTCAGACCCTGGGTTCACTGATAAGCTCCAGAGCAGAAAGTGAGGGGTCAAAAAAGTTTGAAAGTTCTACAAGGAAGAAAAAACTCACCTTTCCCTTTTAAGCTTCCAGGCATGTGATTGGTATTTATTTTTTTTTTAATAAATTCAGAAATGTCTCTAACTCATCTCATCCAATTCTACAGTTTCCCAATTCAAGTCAGTTGTATGGATGAATTTTACTGCATTATACATATGTCATAGTCTGAAATAGGCATGTTAGAAATAAAATACATTTTGAAAACTTTGTTTTTCCCCACATACTCCACTGTAGGGATCACTTGGACAAATCTCAGCCATTTTCCTAGACTATGTTGTGTTTGTTATTCACTGTTTTTCTGCTTAGCAAAAAGGAAGATAACATTCATCATTGAATGTAAGTTATCTTTAGTCATGTGATTTGCACCCAGATGTGATTTTTTGATTGGCATTTTCTTATTTGGAAGAAACCATTTTGATACTGCCATCCATTGCCATATCCTCTTTTTTTTCTATTGACTTAAATTGGCTTTTATCTCAAAGTTGTTTTTACAATCAGAAGACTAGCTGCATCTGGGAAGTATCCTACCAGGGAGAAGTCAAGACCTGATTTGAACAACATCATTAAGAGACTGACCTTGATGCTGGCCTCTTTGTAAATGATAACCATGAAAGTAGAGAAAACTCTACTGAAAACCTGGCTTTCTCCATATCCAGTGCCTTAGTGAAAGGATTTCTGTTTAGGTTTTCAGAGTTGAAAGACAGCTAATTCCTTATTTTGATTTGAACTCACCATCAGGAAAAGAAGCCCAGCATGCTAATATTTGCTAAGTTCCTCTTCTTGTTATATAAACCGGAGACTGTGTTCCCTTAAAACAAACCCAAGTCTTTCCTTTCTCAACATGGAATCCTTGTTCACCTGGGCACTTTCCCCTCACCTCCTGCAGCCCCACAATCCCACATTCCCAGCACCATTCCAATGGCATGGTAGGAAGGTAAAGCTTAGCTATGCCATACAAAAATAGGCTGACATCTCTACATTTCATAGCATCACGTGTTTAAATAAATGATGGTGTTGACTCAGGATAATTAGATGAAGGTCTTTTCCTCCAGACCAATCTTTGTAAGGCTAAGAAAAACAGGACCCTTCATGGAATTAGTTCCCTAATCTATCTCTCCTTTTCAGGAGAAGGAACAGATTCAGGGAAGAACTCGGCATGTCCTGTTACCTTAGGCTCCCTAGAGATATTTTGCAAGGAAGTCGGGCCTTAAAAACTACATTCCTCATCCTCAAGGCCCAGCTTTCCAGTCTGACCTGCTTGAGCTCCAGAAGAGAGGGACTGTCCCCCTATAGCAATAATGTGACCAACCACACAGGGACTAACTGTTCCTCCCCTCAACTTTGGGGTAAAATAATGTTGGGGATTTTTTTTCTGCAAACAGTAGATACTGCTGAATCAGGCATGTGAGTTCTCCTCTTCCAACTCTGTGTCCAATCTCTCGATACCACAAAGTCAACTATTTTTAGCCTGAGAGTTTTCCAAAACCGATAGACTCTTGAGGTGAGGACGTGCTTTGAACAAAGTTGTCTTTGGAGTAAAGATCAATGAAAAGCTAGATATGGATTTATGGAACATTCCCCAGATTGGAGAGAGCAGGGGGAAGAGAGCAAATGCCAAGAGAAAGCCATGTGTAAGTCCTCTGAGGGAGTCAAAAGAATAGCTTTGTTATTTAAAAAAAAAAAAAAAAAAAAAAAGATTGCTTTTAAGAATGCAATCCTTAGCTCTGTCTTCCAGTCACCTTAAACAGAAACAATAATAATAATAATGGGTAATATTTACATTGCCTTAAGGTTTACAAAGAGCTTTACGTAATTTTTTTCATTTGATCCTCACAATAACTCAGTAAAAACAGGTGCTATTACTAACCTCATTTGACATATGAAAAAAATTAAAATGCAGAAAAGTCAAATGATTAACCTAGAGTTAGGGAGTTAGTACCTGAAGTTGGACTTGAATTCAGATCTTCCTAATTCCCAGTCCAGCATTTTATCTACCATGACCATAAATGCCTTTCAGAAAGACTATCACAGCTATCACAGCAAAGACTAAACATTTGATGCCAAGAAAGCTAAAGTTCAGAAATATAGAAAGGAGTGAACAAATAATCACATGATCATAAATTGGGAAAGACTTAAGAGGTTATAAGGTCTAAATCCATCATTTTTAATCTTCAGATTAAAGGAGAATGGAGCTGAAAAGGAAAATGAGTTGTCCAAGATCACATAATAAATGTCCAAGTTGATTCTTTAACTTGAAATCTAGGGTCTTTCCAAGTATGTATCTTATACTATGAATAGTGAGAAGACATCTAACCCAGTAACTTCCCAAAAGCTAACCAGGAGATCAATACAGAAAACTAGGTTGCAGAAGACCAAAAAAGTCACTAAATTGGGAAGAGTTTTATACTATTCTCAGTTTTTCCAACATAAAGTATAACTGAATCTGAAGAAAAAAATTGACAGGACCATGAAATTTCTGAGTTGGAAAGAACCTCAGTGGTTATGTAATTCAACCCAAACCCAAAAATGTCCTTTACAGAATACCCAACAAGATTTTCAATGAAGATATAATTAAAATTTATAAGAATAAGAGTTATTCCCTAATTAATTAATGGTTAAAAACATGAATGAGCAGTTTTCAAAAGAACTACATGCTATTAATAGCCAAGTGAAAAAATGCTTGAAATCTCTAATAACTAGAGAAATGCAAATTAAAGGAACTCCCTCATTCTACTGTACCTTCATCAGATTGATAAAGAGGAGAAAAAAGGAAAATTACAGATGTTAAAAGGGCTGCAGGAAAAGTCATATTGATATATTGTTCATGGAACTATAAATTAGTCTAGTCAATATGGAAAGCAATTTAGAGATATGCTTAGTAAATCATTAAATTGTGTATATCATTTGATTCTGTGAACTTACTACTAGGCCTGCACAATAAAGAGATCAAAGAAAAGCAAAAAGGGACTCGTACAAAAATACTCATAGCAGCCCTTTTTATAGCTTACAACAGTGCCTAGTACTTAGTAGGAGCTTAATAAATGCTTGCTGCACACATATACACATGTACACACACTTTTTGTAACAATAAAGAATTGGACACGCAAGTGATGCCCATCAATTAGAGAATATCTGAACAAATTATGACATACAAATGTAATAGAATATGTCTGTACTATAAGAAATTATGAAATTAGTTTCAGGTGAAGAAAAATTTCCACAATGATCATATCCAAAAATGTATGTCTTCTTTTGCATCTTGGGTCTATCACTTCTCTGTCAGAAAATCATACCATACTTCATTAATTGTTCTCTGATCCTCTTAAGTCTTTCAAAGTAGTTTGGTTTTACAATGTTGTTATTGTACAAATTATTCCCCTGTATTCTCACTTATTTCTCTGAAGCAGTACAAACCAGTTTTCTCAGCTTTCTCCAAAAGCATCCTCTTTGTCATTTTATATGAAACAATATTCTATTACATTCCTATTACCACAACTGGTTTAGTGACTTTTGGGGCATAGTTCCAAACTCCTTTTTAGAATTATTAAACCAGTTTACAATTCCACCAACAGTGCATTGATGACTTTTTTTCTTTTGTATCTCCCCCATTTGAATTTCTCTCATTATTAGTGACTTAAGGACTTTTTCCCCATAAGTTGCTGATAACTAAGCCCCAGAAACAAAAATTTATTTTTTCCTTATTTTTTTATTAAAGCTTTTTATTTTCAAAACATATGCATGGATAAATTTACATTATTGACCCTTGCATAGTCTTGTGTTTCATATTTTCTCCTCCTTCCCCTCATTCCCTCCCCTAGATGGCAAGCAATCCAATATATGTTAAACATGTTAAAATATGTTAAACCCAATATGTATAAACATATTTGTACAATTCTCTTGCTGCACAAAAAAAATCAGATTAAAAAAAGAAAGTAAATGAGTAAGAAAACAAAATGCAAGCAAACAAGTGAAAGTATTATTTTGTGACCCACATTCAGTTCCAATAGTCCTCTCTCTGAATGTAGATGGATCTTTCCCTCACAGGATCATTGGAATTGGCATCAGTCATCTCATAGTTGGAATCACATTCATCAGAAGTAATCATTAGAAACAAAAATATATACTATTTTTAGCTCTTAACTACACATTTGCTGGAGTCAGTTTGACCTGACTCCAATGAGCCCACTGCTAAATTTTCATTGTGAGCATTTATACTTCAGAAAATGTTAGGCTTTGTAAATCAGTGCTTGCTTGATTTATCGTTTTGTTGACTCTCTGTACTTAAGAAAATGATGGAGAAAAATGTTAACAAATTTCGATAAAGTGAAATATGCCATGTATACATTGGGGGAGGGGAGAACATTTGTTAAACATTCACCACCTTTGCCCTAAAAACATTTCTATACCTATATACCATCTATGAGGTATGGGTAAGAAATTAATTCTTAACCAAACAAAAGATAGAGGCAATTTTAAAAGATAAAATAGGTCATTTTATTTCATAAAATTAAAAAGTCTTTTCAAAAACAAAATTAATATATTTAAAATAAGAAGGTTCAACGGGAAAGATTTTTGCTTCAAATTCAAATAGGGGAAGGGAGCTTATCCTTCTGTCCTTGCTCTATTTTCTTAGTAAATATCCCACTGTAAATGCTAATTAATATTAATTGATTATTTGATATTGAGGATCAACTGGTTAAGTGTTACTAAGTTGACACTAATTGGACTGATAATTGATATTTAGGGACAAATAACTGTTCTCTGATATTAGGGAATAAATAATTAATATTGGGTTCTTCTCTCATGATAGCTTTGGAAGAATTTCATCACCCTTCAGAAATATCTATAGAACAGTATGAGAAAGAGGTAACCAGTCTTGCTCTGGGGGAATTAGAGTTGGGAAAGTAAGCTTACAACCTATGTCTAAGGGATATATCTTAAATATGCCAAAGAAAAAGCTTGTTCCTTTCAGCATCGATCTGCTTATTTATTATTTCTGTAAATCCTCTGTAGTCATAGCAATGGTTCCTGACAGAGGTCATCAGTTCAAAACCCTAATTTTACAAATGAAGAAACTTAGAGCAATAGAGGCAAAGTACTATGAGAAAGGTCATACAGATGGTAAGTGACATATTGGGATTTGATTGAGGTGCTCTGGTAACACTCTTTCCATCATGCAATGCTTTAAATATCAATAGTTGGTGGTAATGTTCCAGTATTGATTTATTATTTGCTGACTTACTTTATAAAGTGATGGTAAAATGCTAATTAGACAGAATAAATTTAAATATGCCACATATACATGGAGAGCAAAAAGGGAAGCCAGTTATTAAACATTTACCAGCATTCCTTTGCTCTTAAAACATTTCTATACCTAGAATTAGGTATAGATTGTCTTTTAACTGTTTTGAGAGAGAGCCAGCAAATATTCAGTGGATGCCTCCTCTTATATGTATAGCATCTGGTTTTTTAAGCTTTTTATTTTCAAAACATATGCATAGATAATTTTCAATATGTACCCTTGCAAAACCTTATGTTCCAATTTTTCCCTTCCCTTCCACTCACCCCTCCCCTAGACAGAAAGTAATTCAATAAATGTTAAACATATGCAATTTTTATAAATATTTCCACAATTATCATACTGCATAAGAAAAATCAGATCAAAAAGGAAAAAAATGAGAAAGAAAACGAAAAGCAAGCAAACAACAAAAAAGTGAAAATACTATGTTGTGATCCACACTCAGTCCCCACAGTCCTCTCTCTGGGTGCAGATGGTTCTCTTTATCACAAGACCATTGGACCTGGCCTGAGTGTATGACATTTGTAATAGATGCTTGATTTGGGAGAGGGGGGATGAAAAGCTCTGATCTTCGGGAGCTTACAATCTATTCTGTGGTATGTAATGTGGAAATAACAATTTGGACTGGGGTATCAGGAAACTGAAATCAAACGGTCATACTTCTTTTTGTTGTTGTTATTTCAGTCACATTTGACTATTTGTGATGCCATTTAAGGTTTTCTTGGCAAAAATATCACAATAGTTTGCCATTTCCTTCTCCAACTCAGTTTACTGATGAAGAATTGAAGCAAACAGGGTAAAGTGACTTGCCCAGGGTCACACAGCCAATAAATGTCTCAGACCAGATTTGAACTTAGGAAGATGAGTCTTTCTGGAACTCCATCTACTTATATCACCAAACTGCTCCTGCCATGTATTAAAGGCTGGGAGAATCGACGACCCTGAAAGTTTTAACCACCTATAAAATGGAAATATTCATTCATTCTGCAAGTATTTAATAAATTCCTACTTTGTTCCAACTAGGGCAGTGGAGATGGAAAGAAGAAAAAAAATAAGCCCATGCCCTCAAAAGAACTCATATTCTATTGACTGAAGAGCAATCCTTATAGTATCTATCTCAATCTGTCATGAAGAATGTATTTTCTACACTATTGAAACATGAGCCATTATTATGTATGTATGGCTTATCTCCCTAATTCAATTGTAAGCTCATCCCAAACAGAAACCATGTTTTCTCTTTTGGCTCAGAGGGTCCACACTGTGAGCCCTCTGTAATCACTTGCTAAATGAATCAAAGAATGAAACAAGGACAGAAAGAGAAGTGACTTTAAGTGGTCCCAAATAAATTTAAGCATTCAGGGCAATGAAAGAAATGTTGGTTCTGCTATTGATTATGAAATTTGGTCATAAATCCCTATGACTTGGGCTCCAGTTTTTCTTTCTTTTTTTTGTTGTATTTTTAAAATGTTGGTAGATGGCCTCCAAGAAAAGATGGATAGTTTCTCAAGTAGCAATTTCCCTATAGCAACAGCCCCTCTTTTCCTTCAATATTTCCTCCTTTCCTTCCAGATATCCGTGAAGAAAAAAACCAATTCCCAAATACCCTGCATTTGAGTTTCTCTGAGAAACTGATTTAATGGGCAAAAATATAGTTTCAATCAAATGTGAGGCAAGACATTTGTAGATCCTAGATGAAGTGTTGTTTTTTATATTCTAATCCTCTTGGAGGTTACTATCAAATGAAAGTTTTGCACCTTACAGTCAGAGGATAAAGGAATTAAATTTTATCTGATCTGGAAAATGCCATCCATATGAATGATGGGTGAGTGAATATGGATGAAAGCATAGTATTTTCATCTTTTTGTTGTTTTTTGTTTGCTTGTTTTTTTTTTCTTCCGGTCTGATTTTTCTTGAACAACATGACAAATATGGAAACACATTAAAAATAATTGCATATATTTAACTTATATTGAATTGCTTGCTGTTTTGGGGAAGGGAGAGGTAAGAAAGAGAGAGAAAAAAATTGGAACACAAAATTTCATCAAAATGAATGTTGAAAACTATCTTTACATGTATTTGGAAAAAATAAAATACATTTTAAAAAACCAAAATTTTTAAATTAAAAAAAATAAATTTTATCTAATCCAATCCACTAGCTTTAAAGATTAGAAAACTGAGGTCAAGGAGTTGAAGTGACTTACTTGCCTAAGGTCCTATAGTTAGCAAAGCTTGGATTCAAAGCAAGATCCTCTGATTTGAAATTCAGAGCATCTTTCCCTTTCTTGAAGAGCCCTCTTACTGCCCACTTCTCCCTGACCTGTTCCATCATCACAATGGGTGGCTGCCTCTCTCCATCGGAGTCTTCTTCTCTCTTGGAATGTCCTTCTCTCCTTACAATTCTTTCTTCTCTGATTAGAATATGAGTTCCTAGTAGGAGACCATATTATTTTAGTATTATCAGTGCTCAGCACTGTGCCTGATATATATTAAGAGCTTCAACTAAAGAATTAGATAGCTATTCAAAATCATTGTACCATGCCAACTTTTGCTCTAAATGAGGGGAAGATTCTGGGAAGATGGCAGAGTAGGTTAGTAAATTTCAAACTCTCCAGATTTCTCCCACACATAGAACAAATTTCTTAGGATGAACAAAGACTGGTGAAAATTCAGTAAGACTTGGGGTAAAACAGGAGTGCTACAAGTACAAACTAAAAAGATATGAAGTAAGACCTCGGTGCTGTAGATTAACCCTTGTAAAATTCAAACATCTTGGGGAGCCCTAAATTGAGCTGATTTAGTAGCCTCAGGAGGAACCACAGAAACTTTTACTTCCTGGACTGTTTGTGGAGTCCCGACAGACTAAGTGAAATTTGGCTGATTGGGAATGCCAGACCAAACTGTGCTGCAGAACCATGGCCCTGGGCAAAAAGAAACCAGCACCAAGTGAGTGTGGAGGTGGTGGGACAGGGATGCTGCTGACTATGGGCACTCATTGAAGGGTGGAGTTCTTGGTTTAGAATTCCAAGTCAGAGGGGAGAACTGAAATGAAAGCAGAGGCACCATTCCTACAACCCACAATTAAAGGTGCTCACACTAATACCTCTTATTTAAAAAAAAAAAAAAAAAAAAAAAAACAGCCAGCAAAGAAGAAAGAGCCCTACCATAAAACTTACTATGGGAAGAGGGAAGATCAGGGTTTATCTTTAGAAGAGAACATTGAATTTAAAAAAAAATAAAGCAGCTTCTTCCTCAAAGAGTAATGTGAAATGGCTCCCTACTAGAGAGAATTTATAGAAAAACTCAAAAATAATTTAAAAATTAAATAAGAAACATTGAAGGAAAAAAATCCAAAAGTCAAGAAAATTATGGGAAAAAGTTAACCAACTAGAAAAGGAGAGACAGAGAATAAAAATAGCTCTATGAAAATTGGAAATGGGCAAGGCAGTGAAATTATAAAATTCTAAGAAATAACAAAACAGATTCCAAACAATGAAAAAATAGAAGAGAATGTGAAACATAAGAAAAATTACAGATCTAGAGAAGAAAAATATAAGCATAATTGGACTGCCTAAAAGTTATAACCAAAAAAAAGAACCTTGACACAGTAATGCAAGAAATAACCCAAGAAATTTGTCCTGAAATGATAGAAATTGAGGGAAAAGTAGAAATAGAAAAAATTCATCAATCACCACCTCAAGGAGATCCTTTATGGAAAACACAAAGGAATATTATTGCCAAATTTTGACACCCTCAGATCAAAGAGAAAATTTTGCAAGAAGCAAGAAAAAAAATTCAAATACAGGGATCTACAATTAGAATTGTGCAGGGCTTATCAGCAGCCACAATAAAAGACCAAAGATCCTGGAATAATTTCTACTACAAAATAAATCCAAAAGAACTAGATCTGTTGCCAAAAATATCATATGCAACAAAATTATCTATAATATTGAATGAGAAAAAATGGACATTCAACAAACTTGCAGATTTTCAGGACTTTTCTATTACTCAAACTTGAACTTAATAGAAAATTTAACATATAAGAGCCAATATTAAAAAGCACTTTCAAGGAATTCAACATAGACAAATTGTTTATGGGTTTTTTACATGGGAAATGTATACCATATGTTTAAGACTGACATCAATAATAGGGTAGCTCAAAGAATGATTGGGGCAGAGTTAAGGTAAAAATAGTAATTACATTACATAAATGAAATACAGAGGAAGAATAGAAACAGAGGCATTAAGGGGGGCTCATAGTTCTGAAAACCTACTCACATGGAAAAATGGTTAAATAGGCAACACTATATATATATTTATTTACACACACACACACACACACACACACATCATAAAGGATATAGCACCTTCCAAAATCTATAAAGAAACAAGGGGCTAGGGATGGGTGAACAGGGAAGTAAGAGTGAGAGAAAAAGAGAGGGATTCATGGGTTGGGGGAGGTTAAGTAATAGCAAGACAAGTCAAGAAGCAGAATTAAAACAGGTATAAAAAAAATATGTATATGTGTTTAAGGGAGGGCACATGTGTGTATGTATATGTGTATATACACAAATATGTCTTTTAACTATAGCCTGCTGGAGCGGGGGCATGAAAGAGGAGGGAAAAATAAAAAAGGTGTGCAGCAGAAAACAAAAGCACAATTTACAAGGTAAGAAAGATGGACACTCATGAATATAAATTCTTCTATTAATATATATATATATATATATAGTTTCTTGAACTGGCAATTGTTGTTCTATATCCTCCCTGGTGTTCTGCTGGACACATGACAATGTTCTCTTTTGTTTTGTTTTATTTTGTTTTCTATTCCTTTTCTATTTTTCTTTTTTTCTTATTGATTTTTTAATAAAAGAAAAAAGGAAAAGAAAAAACCCAAATGTATAAAGTGCATAAATGAAGAATGGAATTGTCTGACATATAAGATTGTATGCTTTTTATAAAAGTTGGTATAAAAAAGCAACACTCCTCGTATCCTCTCTTGTTATACCTTGTCAATTCTTAGTCCCAACTCTGATTTCTGTATTGTCACTGAAAGTCTACTTACAAGGCATGGATGAGAATCTATAAATGAAGTAATAAATGCATTAAAGCAGTCTAATTCTGAAGTTCTTCCCTTCCAAGATTGTCAGCAGCAATGGTTTGATTTGTGATCTAATATTTTCTGAAACTAGATGTGACAATTCCAGAGTTAGGTGAGTGGAAGATAACTAGACTGGACTTGAATAATTACCTATCCTGTACAAGTTATAATCTACAAGGAAACAACAAACTGACGAGAAAGGCATTTGGTTGTACAAGACAGGTTCATTGTTAGTGCCCATAATCTAGACCAGAAGATAGGGCATGAAATAGGGAACTAAGATAAAAGAAGGTGGGAAAAGAGGTAAGAGAGATAGTTTAAAAGCTAATAAATTTAATTAGAAAAAAGTAACAAATTAAAATCTCAAATTTAAAAATCAAGTAAATTTAAAAAGAAAGTAATGTTTTTAACTCTAATTGTTCTCTCTGAAATGAGCTCTCCACAGTAATCAACATAACAGATTTAACCAGGATATAGACAGGTCCTAATTTCATCACTTTAGTGCCCTTCATACTAGGCTTTCCATCCCCTCAAAGTTTGGGATTTGACTGGCCCTATCCTGTATTGCTGTCTATGATTATACTCTTTTCTGTATAATCATTTATACTCTTTTCTGTATAATCATTTTCATTCTCCTCCATACTAAGTGTTTTTGCTCGTTAAAGCTCTTCAAATCCACATATTAAAATCTTACTGAATCTTCAAGGCCCAACAAGGTTAACCTTTTCTCTTTTTTATTTTATTTTTAGGACTCACCTTCCCCAAGAAGCCTTCTCTAATTGCTCTGGTATACACTCATTTCCCTTCACTGAATTCATCTAGCACTTCTGATCTCTACCACACAACAGAGTAGAATTTTTGAGTGTTACTTTTTCCTGTATACACGTCTTTTCCCCAACTGATTGCTAACCTTTTGAGGCAGGGGTTTTCTCCTCTTTCCTGTATCTTCCACAGAGCTAAACACAAAGTAAATCATGGATCACAGCTCTAGAATTGAAATGAATCTCAGAAACCATCTAGTCTAACTCTATCCTATAACTCTATCCTGGAAACTGAGATCCAGGAAATTTAAGCATTTAAGGAAGAACAGAGACAAAATTTAAACTTGCGTCTTTTGACTCCAAGGTTAATACCTTTTCCACTGTACTATGTTGTCCCCTAAGTTTGCATTAAAAAAAAGTTCTCACTTTCTGGTTAATATGTGTTCCTAAGTCTGTCATGGCAAACAAACACCAGAGTATTTGTACTGTCTGTGATCATTTTAAATGGAATTTCTTTTCTATCTTTTTCTGATGATTTTTTTTAGTAATATAAAAATGCTGATGATTTTTATAGATTTATTTTACATTCCAAAACATTGATAAATTTATTATTTCAACTTTTTTTAGTTTATTCTTTAGGTTTTCCCAAGTATATCATCATATCACCTGCAAAGAGTAGTAACACTGTGTCCTCATTGCTTATTCTTATTCTTCCAACTTCTTTTTCTTGTCTTATGCAATAGCTATTATTTCTAATAAAACATTGAATAAGTGTTTATAATTAGCATCTTTGCTTCATCCTTGATTTTATTGGGAAAAAAGTTCTAATTTATTCCCGTTATAAATAATGCTTGCTCTTGGTTTTAAATAGATACTACCTGTAATTTTTTTAAAGCCCCATTTATTCCTTTGTTTTCTAGTGTTACTAATAAAAATAGGCCAATTGGGAAATGGCTGAACCAATTAAAATATTTTACTATGATGGAATACTATTATAGTATTATAAGAAATTACAAGTAGAATGATTTCAGAAAAATCTAGGCAATCTTATATGAATTGATGCAAATGAAGTGAATAGAATCAAGAGAATATTACAGTTATAGCATCAAGATTATCAGTGCTGACAGACTTAGCTACTCTTATCAACACTATGATCCAAGAAAACTCCAGAAGACCCATGATGAAAAATGCTATCTACCTCTAAAGAAAAAACTGATGAACTCTGTATACAGATTGAAGTATGTTTTTATTTTATTTTATTTTTCTTGCTTGTGTATGTGTACGTGTGTGTTATTTTTTTTGCAACACAGCTAATATGAAAGTATGTTTTGCATAACTTCTTATGTACAATTGATAGCATGTTACTTTCCTCCTCAAGAGATAGGGGAGGGGCAAGAGAGAGGGAGAGAATTTGGGACACAAATTTTTTTAAAAAAAGAATGTTAAATTTTTTGAATGTTATTAACATATTTAGTGAAAATTAAAATATGTTAAAATAAGAATGAGAATTGTATTTTGTGAAAAAAAACTTTCCTGGACAATCATTTTGTTATCAATATGTTCAATTATGACTATAATTTTCCTGATATTGAATCAGCCCTGCATTCCTGCTATAAAACCCACCTGGCCATAATATATTATATCTTTGTGATAGATTGCTGTAATCTCCTTGCTAGTATTTTATTTAAAAAAAATTTTCCATCAATATTGACAAGGGAAATCGGTCTATAATTTTCTTTCTCTCTTTCAACTCTTCATGGTTTAGTTTGGTACACTGATTTATTCCATATAATGGGAGCAAAGACTAGAAACCTGGAGATTAAATTCTAATTCTAGCTCAGTTACTAATTAGCTATGTCATCTGGCAAGTCACGTCACCTCATTGGACTTGGGTCCTCACCTCTAAAATGAACATATTAATCTCTTCTTGTCTACTTCAAAGGATCAAATGAGATGTGTGGGAAAGTGAAAATAGTTTGGAAAGAATTATAGCTTTCCTCCCTCTTCTCTACCCAGAAGTGGAGGACTATGGACATGGAAACAGGTATATACTATCAGACATAGCCAATATCTTGGCTTTTTTTTTTTTACTTAACTCTACTTTTTAAATTACAAGATCTGGTTCTATAGGAAGAGAACAAGAGGTAGGGTAGAATCATTGGAGAGTGACAGAATGACAGCATTGTTATATATATAAAATATACACAAAAGGGCAGGGGTAGAGAACTAATGCAATGTACCATGCAGATATATGTTATAGTTGCAATTGACTTTTTTTAAAGAAAAGCTAACATTTTCCCCAAATAAGTAAAAAAAAAAAAAAAACTCCACCATCAACTAAGATTACAAAGAACAGGTGTATTTTCAAGGGAGCTTAAAAGGACCCCACTACTCTGTTGGAAGCCTTCTATCTCACTAAGCATCTTCTCCTTCTCCAGCTCTAATTGAGGGATCTTAATTGGGTCACTATGGAAAACAGCAACGGGGGCTTAGAGCAGCTGGAGATTGGGAGTACAGAGAAACCTAACACCAAGCACAGCCTTTCTATTCTCACCAGAGTTAGTCAATAACACATCCTTCCCATCCTTCTAAGCAGCATCCTGGGGTTCCCTGGGACCACCTGGCTTCACAAAGACTTTCGGAGAAAAGCAGAGGTATCCCTGAGTCTTTTCCTGGGGCACAACTGTCCCTCCGTATTCACTTAAGTTATGTAAAAGTCTATTCTCAAAATCCCAAATATTATAGAGAATTTCTCCAAATATTATAGAGAAATTCATAATAAGGTATTCAACTTTTAAAATGTGATTTAAGCAACTTGTGTCTTGCTGAAACTCAGTAACACTACTGAACTGTGTTTTCCTTTTAAAATTGTTTCTGAGAGGAGGAGAGGGCAATGAGTAGAGAGAGACAACTTCAGAGGGAAGACCTGAGTTCAAGATTTGTGACTGTCACTGGCTATGTGAATGAATGTAATCAAATCATTTAACTTCTCAAAGATCCAAGTGACTCTCCCAGACTCACATTGACAAAGGGAGTTTTCCCCATTAGTTTTTGCCTGTACCAGTGAACCCTTACTATCAAAGAGGCACCTTCTGATCCATATCTCCCCCATCAGTCCTGAAGGACCTTGACTGACTAGAGACTATGGCCTTAGTAGAACCTTCTTTAATTTAAGAAGCAACAGGGAAGAAGAACTTACAGAAGTTCTTCACCTGTTCAAAGTCAAAATGAGGATGGGAATAATCCACAATTAAGTCTTTAGTGAAATGTTATGCAATTAAAATAAACAGGAAGCTCTGGGAATGAATTAATTAAATGTACTTCTCTCTCATCTTTGAAGAGATAGAGAACTATGGGTGTAAAGTATTGCCTGAATATGACTATATCCAGTTTTGTTGGTTCCAGTGAATGGGTTTTTTCTTTTTTTTTTTTTTTTTAATTCTTTTTTACAAGGAAAACCTCATTGGGTTGGGGAGCAGCAAGGTATACATTTAGAATTGAATATGATATAAAAACAAGAGACAGCAATTTTAAAAATCAAAGAAAAATTGACTCTTTGAGCTAAATGGGTCTTAGGAAGCTGTCTAAAGCCAAAGCAAAGTCAAAAACAGGAACCACAAATCTACTCATTTGTACCATGTAGCTACCCTGATGTCAAGGATTAGAATGCTATGAGAACATAATAAAGAATTATCCAAAATGGCCTAAGGATATAAACAGACATTTTCAAATGAAGAAATTGAAACTATTTCTAGTCATATGAAAAGGTGCTCCAAATCACTATTGATCAGAGAAATGCAAATTAAGACAACTCTGAGATACCACTACACACTTCTCAGATTGGCTAAGATGACAGGAAAAGATAATGATGAATGTTGGAAGGGATGTGAAAAATTGCACACTAATACATTGTTGGTGGAACTGTGAATGGATCCAATCATTCTGGAAAGTAATCTGGAACTATGCTCAAAAAACTATCAGATTGTGCATACCCTTTGACCTAGTAGTGTTTCTACTGGGCCTATATCCCAAAGAGATCTTAAAGGAGGAAAAGGGACCCACATGTGCAAAAATGTTTGTGGCAATCCTCTTTGTAGTGGCAAGAAACTAGAAACTGAATGAATGCCCATCAATTGGAAAATGGCTGAATAAGTTATGGTATATGAATGTTATGGAATATTATTGTTCTGTAAGAAATGATCAGCAGGATGATTTCAGAAAGGGCTGGAGAGACATATGTGAACTGATGCTAAGTGAAATGAGCAGAACCAGGAAATCATTATACACTGCAACAATAAGATTATACCATTATCAATTCTGATGGACATGACTCTCTTCAACAATGAGATGATTCAAACCAATTCCAATTGTTCAATATTTAGGAGAGATATCTACACTCTAAGAGAGGTAGTCAACTGTATAAATATGTATCATATATTGGATTTAACATATATTTTAACATATTTAACATGTATTGGACTACCTGCCATCTAGGGGAGGGATGGGGGGGAGGAGGGAAAAATTTGGAACAAAGAGTTTTGTAAGGATCAATGTTGAAAAATTACCCCCTGCATATGTTTTGTAAATAAAAAGCTTTAATTTTTTTTTAAACAGAAAAAGAAAAAAATGAAGATTAAAGGATCATAGATTGAGAACTGGGAAAAAGAAAAGAAAACTCCATTGACCGCATTGGCATTATATGGTCCATGGGATCATGAAAATTGAGACATGGTTGAATAACTTAACAACAATAACAGCAGCAACAACAGATCATTGTGCTTACCATTGGGAAAGGTGCAAAGTTTAGATAAGTCTCCCTGCTCTCATGTCCATGAGAATAGTCTGGTAGAGAGACAAACATGTGAGAGTAACCATGAACTATGAGATGAATAAACGATGAGTGTCTGTGTGTGTATAATATGTATATTTATACTTGTTTATGTGTATATATATATATATATGTATACGTAAGCATTTATATATGGAATAAAAAAAAGAATTATCCAATGGGAAACACCTATGCTAAGCAGTAAGAACTGAAAATCAAAATGTATGATGAAAATGGTTCTTTGAAGACAAGTTAGTAAAGATTAAGGGGTTGGACAGCTATGAAATGTAAACTGAACCTAGTGGAATCAGCCCACCAAGTGTGGAACAGCCCAAAGACCCTTCAAGAAGTTGGGCAACCAGAATCTGGAGAGATAAAGTAGACAATTTTGGATACTAGAAATAACAATGATATCTTACATTTCTAGGCTGTTTCAAGGTTTAAAGAATATTTTATGTATCTCATTTAAGCCTCAAAATAACCCTCTGAGGGGAAGATTATCAACCATCTTGTATAAATGATGAAACTGAGGATCAGAGAAATTAATGACTTGCTCACAATCACAGAACTAGTAAATGCCAAAAGATTTCAAACCTGGGTCTTCTGACTCCAAGGTCAGCTCTTTCCATAATCTCTGGCTACTCCATAATCTCTGCCTTTATGTAGAAGTTTTGTTTTTGTTTTGTGAGAGAAAGACTGGTTCTGTATCTTCTCAAACTTGAAAAGGTAATGAAAATGTGGGTCTAGAACAGGTAGGTTCTATTTTGCAACAGTCCATGTAATTGCTAAATCTGAAATAAAAAGTAGTTAATAAGAAGCCTCGTCTAAAATCCACAATGAAATATAATGTACCAAAACTGAACCAGTTCACAGATGAAAGAGTAAATGGCCTAATTCTGGAAGCAATTTGGAACTGCATCCAAAGGGTTATAAAATTGTGCACATCTTTTGTTCCAGCAATACCACTATTAGGTCTATATCCCAAAGAAATCAAAGAAAAAGGGGAAAGAACACAGGTGTGTGTGTGTGTGTGTGTGTGTGTGTGTGTGTATGTGTGTGTGTGTGTGTGTGTGTATCTCAGGTCTTTTGTGGTGGCAAAGAATTGAAAATGAAGAGGATGCTCATTATTTAGGGAATGAATGAACAAATTATAGTATATGATTGTGGTGAAATACTATTGTGCTATAGAAATGATGAGGGGGAATAGTCACAGAAAAACTCAAGAGGACATGAACTGATAACAAAGTGAAGTGAACAGTACTAGGAAAACATTATACACAGTAAAAGCAACATTGTAACAATCATTAACTGTGAAACACTTAACTATTCTGATTACTAAAATGATCCAAGACAAGTCTAAAGGACTGATGAAAAATGCTACAAAAAAGAAAGAAAACTGATGAACTTTGAATATAAACTGAAACATACTTTTTCCACTTTCTTTTTCTTTCTTTTTTTGTAATATAACAATATAGAACTATTTTGCATTACTTCGCATACTGCATTAGTATAATGAGTATCATGTTGCTTGGCTTTTTAGTGGGAGAGAGCGCTAATTGGAGGGAGAAATTTTGAAGCTCAAATTTTTCAAGGAAGGAAGGAAGGAAGGAAGGGAGAGAGGGAGGGAGGGAGGGAGGGAATAAGGAAGCTTTCAACCTCATAAAATGGAGATCTTAAGAGCAACTTCCTCACAGAATTGTTCTAGGGATCAAATGAGGTTAACACTTTACAGATTTTAAAGTACTATGTAATGTAGTTAAATGTAACTATTATAGTTAAATGTAGCTATTGTAGTAGATGTAACTATTATTTTCATTAACTATAATCCATCTGCAGCACAAACTTCAACAACTCTTCCATCAACTGCAACTGCTGTGATTACTAAACTTCAATCAATTGCTTCAATTCAATCTCTGAAGTTTTCTGAGAACTTTCTGAGAATTAACTCTGTTAGTTCTATGCCTTTTGAACTGTCATGTAACTACTTTTCCTGAATATCTTAGCTCAATTGTTACTCAATTTAAGGTCAAAAATCCTTTGTAAATTCTTATATCTTATCTAACCACCTTAGGTAGGAAAATCTCTTTGGCATCCTATTTCCTCAACCAGAAAAAAAAAAAAAAAAAAAAAAAAAAAAAAAAAAAACAAGTGACACTATCATAAGAAAAAATTTTAATGTCTCTCCACTAGCCCTGTTGAGCTATATAAATAACAAAATGATGTGCTGGCTCAGTGGTTCTCAAATTTTTGTTCTCACTATCTTTATACTATTTAAAAAACCATTCAGGATCTGTCTAAAGAATTTTTGTTTATGTGGTTATATTGATAGATATTTACCATATTCAAAAAAAACTAATTTGAATTTGCAGACCTTCTGAAAGGGTTTCAGAGACCACCAGAGAATCTCTGGACTTGACTTTGAGAACCACTGTTAAACTGGCTAGAGAAGGCTGAAAGGCAGAGGCCCCACTTCTTCCCAACAATATATTACAGCTTGGTTTCTTTCAGATCTCACTACATTTATGATAACTTTTGAGGTAAATAGAGCAAATATTATTTTCCCCATTGTACAAGAAAAGAAATTGAGAGAGAAATTAAATGGTTTGCCCAATATTAAACAGTGGAAAAGTTACAACTGGAGCCCATATGTTATGAGTTGCATATCTAGACATGGGAGTTAAGTACCTGATGGCTAATTTGCATAGTGGATAGAGAATAGGGAGTGGAGTCCAGAATATTTAAGTTTAAATCTGTCCTCAGACACTTACTTAGTGAAAAGAGTACTGGGGTACAAGAAATCAGAGGAACTGGGTTTGGACCCTGGCTCTGCCATTTACTTTTCTTGTGATCCTGGATAACTTACTTGGCTTTAATCTGCCTCAATTTTCTGAACTATAAAATGGGAAAAATAATAACATCTCTCTTCTGGTGTTCTTGAGAGGACCAAAGGAAATAATATTTGTAAAGCACATTACACAATGCCTGGCACCTGGTAGGTAGGTGCTTAATAAATGTTTGTTTCCTTCCTACCTTTATATCCTACCTGAATATCAATCACCTATAATCTTGATCATCATACATTTTTCATAGGATTATAGATTTACAACTAGAAGGAACCTAAGAAGTGATTTAGTCTTCATTTTACCTATGAGAAAATTAAGACTCAGAGAAATAAAGTGACAATGCCCAAAATGATTTAACTTTTTTTCACAAAGATAGTTGTAAATGGTAGAGCCAGAATTTGAACCCAGACCCTTGGATTTTATGTGTTCTTTTCATTGTATCATGAAGCCTCCTTCCTTCTTATCCCCATTCCTCTATATTTTAAAAAAGCATAGCAGTCTGACTGGGCTCCAGAATAGTTATATTTTTATATCTACAAACTAAAACTTGAATAAGCACATTGTAGGAATTCTATCTTAAGAGCCCTATCGGGAGAGGTTTAGGGATTGAACTCAGAACTATCAAAGCAGGAACCCTTCAAGATTTTACAATTTATATGGGGTAAAAGGGAATTCAAATGATAGGTGGGGGAAATAAGAGAAAATCTAACTGATGGGATTAAACTTTGGTCCTCTTCAGTATCTATTGAGCCAAACTCATAATCAGCTGTGAACCTGCTTTCAGGTCTCTCTACTATTCCACAGTCCCCTAGTGGCAGCTTCTCTTGCTTAGGTCAATCCTGACAAAAAGATATAAGTGAAATATTCATTACATCATAAAATGCTGACTCAGAGAAGACACACTAGTTCTTTCACTCCCTTTCTGGGAAGACTCTCCAATTCACACAACCAGGGAAATGCTGGGAGGTTGTATGTCAAAGTGGGCTTGAAGAGGATAAAAAGAAAATCTGAGAAGGCTGGCTTCCATTCAGTAGGACACATTCAGGAAGACCAGCTAGAATCTACAGGAAAGTCCTATGCATCACTCACTTAGATTACTACATAATTTCAGGTTGTAGAAACTATGTCATCTTTGAGATTAGCTTGAGATACCCTGGAGGATGTTGTTTACCAAATATCAGAGAATATATTGCCTGGCATATACTCTTTAAAGGGCTTGGCTGATGCCCAGAATGAGGTCTTTTATAATCTAAGCAAATCACAATCCTGATCATATGCTAAAGCTAGCTAATCCTGATGGAAATGGATTCAGAGATTTCCTTCCCTCTCCCTTGCTCATTAGCCCTAATTGAGGCCTTGCCTCAAACTGCCCCAAACTAAGGCTCTGGGTGTATAATTGACAGTAATTGCTGGCAAACCAGCTACTGATGTAACAAATAGGCTTTTGTCAGAGACACTGTGGTCAAAACCCAACTCTACAGGGGAGAGAGACTAGAGCAGTCTTCTTGCTGGCTCCATCCCAGCCAAATAGTGTAGTAACAATACTCATTTGTCAGAGCAACACTTCCTTAGCAATGCAGAATGATAGGATGCAAGAGCTAGAAAAGACCTTAGTTAAGTCTCATAGATTGAAATCATATAGGTAATCTCCAAACTCCTATTTCCATGTAACACACTGCTCTTCACAGAATGCATGTCCCAGAGAAGCAATGTTGTGTAGTATGGGAGTGAAGTGAAGGTGTGAAGACTGGAAGTGGAAGTTAGAAGGTGAGGGTTCAGAGCCCACTAACATTTGCTAGTATGTGATACCAGTTAGGTCAATTAATTAAAATAAATCTAAGAAGCATTTATTATACCCTCACCATGTTCCATGTACTCTGCTAGAATCTACCTCTACAAAGATAAAAGCCAAAACTACCTTTGCCCTCAAGGAGGTGTATTACTTATATTAACCTATCTTCAATTTCCCCATCTATAAAATGAGGACATAATGTCTGGATCTTTTCCTTACAGGATAATTGCAAAGTAAGAGATTTGCTATTTTTTAAGGCATGAATTACTATTTTATTCTTTCAATTCATTCTCTTCCCAAACTCTTCTTTAGGGGGAAAAACAACAATAACAAAACCCATATAATAACTGTGCATTGCCAATTAGAACAAATTCCCATATTAGTCATATCCAAACAGATGTGCCTCATCCTGCATTTTTAGAGCAATCATCTCTCTGTCAGAATACAAATATTACAGTTCATTGCTGGTCCTTATTTATCTCCATTGATCAGAGTTCTTAAGTCTTTCAAGTTATTTGTCATTACAATATTGTTTCTATAGAACAAATTGGTCTCCTAGTTCCTCTCACTTTACCCTTCATTAGTTCCAATTTTATCTGAAAACATCCTTTATTCCACTACAATCATATACCATTATCTGTTCAGCCCATTTGATGGTATCCCTTTAGCTTCCATTTCTTTTGCTAAAACAGAAAATGCTACTATTAATATTTTTATACAATCATATGAATTCTTTCCCTTTCCATTTGATAACTTTGGAGATAAACCTAGGAGTGATATAAGGGATTGTGACACAGTATGTACTGTGACTATGTAGGTTATGTGTTCCACATAAGACTGTTTATATGTGGCTGGAATTGAGGCATAGATATCTCTCCTCTCTTCTACCCACTTTCTCCAATGAAATCCTTTATTCCTGCCAAGAGGGGAAGTAAGAGGCCAGATGCTGGCCACTCTGCTCTCCCTAGAGAGAAGTACTAGATGAGAACTGTATCTATACATCCCCAAATCCAAATATTAGTTCAGTAGAAATATTTTTAGATCCAAAATGAGCACCTGATCACTATTCTTTAAGAGATAAGAAGTGCTCTCCAAGCTATAAATCTGAGGCTTAATTCTCTTCCTACCAGACTCCAGGTCTACAAAGACCACACATTGCAAAAAAAAAAGAAATAAACTCATTTATCCAAGCTCATAGAAAACAGAAACCAGAGAAAGTGTGTACACAGTAATATATATCATTCAATACACAGAGTGAATGAACTTTCCTTTTAGGATCCAGAAATCTCAGATAACTAAGAGATCGGGAATTTCCAATTTCACCCAAGGTGAAATTCCCCTGTCTTTGGTTAAACAAATTGAAGATGGGGCAGAGCATTCTTCATGGTTTTTTTCCAAATTTTTCTCTTTCTTCAGGGATCTGAAGAAATCCTATAACTTATGTCTTCTCTCTAAGTGGGAAGCCAGAAAAGGAGTGTTTGTCTTCTCCCAAGCTCTCACTATTGCTGTTCCTGACATAGGCATGGGGTATAGAATAATCAGAATAACCTTATTCAAATTGACTTTGAGCAATGGATTACAGCAGTCTCATTAGATGGAAAGTTATGCATACTTCAGTGACTTAGAGGGAAATAAATTCCAAATTATTTTTCAGAATGGCTGGAGCAAACACTGCTCTTGGGTGAGATCTGGAATTCATATATTTGTCACCTTTGTGGTTTGGGTTTTGTTTTCTGTGAGGGATTTTTGGCCATCTTTGCCTATCTATTGTTGTGAGATGGAACCTGAGAGTTGCTTTAATTTTTTAAATTATCAATGATTTGCTGATAGCAACTTCTTTTGGATTAGATTTATGTGTTTTTTTTTTAATTCCTTGTACATTTCCTTTGACTGCATATCAATTCAGGAATGGCTCTTATTCTTATAAATTTGCATCAATCATTATGTACCTTGGAAATGAGAACTTCATCATAGAAATTTACTGCAAAGACTTTTGAGGGAAGTGCTTTGTAAACTGGAAAGTATTGCATTAATGTTTATTATTATAACAATTATAATATTTTAAGAAAGTATTAGTGAAATCATTTTTTCTTTGGCTAGGGAAGATAACCTCCAGGCTTTTTAAGAAGTCACTTCTTTTGTACAAGCAAATAAACAAACAAACAAAAAACTAACTTTTTTTTCAAGTATTCAATAAATTATGTATTGAATGCCTGCTGTATAGAAAGTATTGTACTAAGGGGAATAATAGAATCAACAACAGACATTTAAATTCAAGGAGGAGGAAGAGAAGTCTGCAAAGGACAATGGAGTCCTCAGAGAAAAAGAAAAATTAAAATATTGTATAGTTCATCTAAGGCAAGGTTTTCAGGCATTATTCTAGAAGCAGGTCATTCCATGTTTGGGTACTTGTAATTGTTGGGAATTTTTTCTTGACAATAAGCCTAAATTTACTTCTTTGCCATTTCCATCCATTTCTCTTAGACCTATCTTCTGGGTACTGATAGAAGTTCACTCCCTTCTGGGTGAACCTTTCAGATACCTGAAGTCAGTTCTCAGTTTTTTTTTTTTTTTTCCTTCATAATTTACTAGGTACATGTCTTTTTTATTAAAAAGTTAAATTTTATTTTGTTTCAAAATGAAAATCTGCCTTTCTCTACTTTCTCCTACCCCACTGAGAAAGGGGGAAAATTCCCCATTAAAAGCATGCATTGTCCATATCCAGAAAAATATGCCTCAATTTTAGAATACTGTTTTTTGAGTGATCTTAAATCGAATTGGGGAGATACTATAATATTTACCTAGAAAGAATAATTTGAGATCCATAGGGAATCTGTCTTCCATTTGTATTTTATATAGGATATCCTCTATGATAGTTGGTCAACACTTCTGGCTAGCCACCTTTCTTTTTTTATGATTCGCCTAATTTTACTAATCAAATGATTATTGAAAATATTAATTTAAAATTATGATATATGTTATGGAATATTATTTTTCTGTAAGAAATGATCAGGAGGATGATTTTAGAGAGGACTAGAGAGACTTATATAAACTGAGGCAAAGTGAAATGAGCAGAACCAGGAGATCGTTGTACACTGCAACATCAATATTATATGATGATCAGTTCTAATCAACATGACTCTTACCAACAATAAGATGATTGATTCCAGTTCCAATGATCTTGTAATGAAAAGAGCCATCTACACCCAGAGAGAAGAGTGTGGGAACTGAATGTGGATCACTATATAACATTCCCACTCTTTTTGATGCTGTTTGCTTGCATTTTGTTTTCTTACTCTTTTTCTTTACTTTTTTATCTGATTTTTCTTGTGCAGCAAAAAAAAAAAAATTGTATAAATATGTTTACACATATTGGATTTAACATATATTTTAACATGTATAACATATATTGGATTGCTTGCCATCTAAAGAAGGGGTGGGGGGAGGAAAGAAAAATCTGAAACACGAGGCTATATAAGGGTCAATAATGAAAAATTATCCATGTATATGTTTTGAAAATAAAAAAGCTTTAAAAAATACAAAAAAAGGAAATTTTTAATTCAGTAATTAAATCTCTGAAGGAGTCTTATGTGATCTATTTGTTAAGGTTGTTTCTCTGGAAACTGAATGGATGCCCATCAATTGGAGAATGGCTGAATAAATTGTGGTATATGAATGTTATGGAATATTATTGTTCTATAAGAAATGATCAGCTGGATGATTATAGAGAGGCCTGGAGAGACTTACATGAACTGATGCTAAGTGAAATGAACAGAACCAGGAGACCATTATACATGGCAATAACAAGATTATACGATTATCAATTCTGGCCAACATGGCTCTCTTCTACAATGAGATGATTCAAACCAGTTCCAATTGTTCAGTGATGAAGAGAGCCATCTACACAGAGAGAGGACTGTTGGAACTGAAAGTGAATCACAACATAACATTTTCACTCTTTCTGTTGTTGTTTGCTTGCATTTTGTTTTCTTTCTCAGTTTTTTCCTTCTTGATCCAAATTTTCTTGTACAGCAAGATAACTGTATAAATATGTATACGTATATTGTATTTAACATATATTTTAACATATTTAATTAACATGTATTGGATTACCTGCCATCTAGGGGAGGGGGTAGAGAGAAGGAGGGGAAAATTTGGAACAGAAGGTTTTGCAAAGATCAATGTTGAAAAATTACCCATGCATATGTTTTGTAAATAAAAAGCTTTAATAAAATAAAAAAGGTTGCTTCTTAGTAAGATTCTTTAGTGATCATTTACGAGATGCTTCATACCCATTTATCATCAACAAACACATATACTATTTTCACAAAAATATTTACAGAATAAGAAAATGAAGCTTTTCACACACAAACAAAAGATTTACTTTATCTTTCATTTAAAAATATTTTATTGACATCTTTTTCTTTACATCAAAAACACTTTTTTAACTTATTTCCTACATGTTAAACTCTCTTGAAACAAGGAAAAACAATTAAACACATTTGATATGGTGACCACATCTGAAAACATATACAATATTTTTGCCTATGTAGTATTCCACCTTTATGCCATGAGGAAGATATGTTCCAATATTTGTTCTCTAGAATCAGAATTTTTTTCCTACCTAAAAAATCTTCATGTTTCTTTTATTTGTCATACCCTCCTCTGGCCTCAGTTTCCATGAGGGGGTTCATGAAAGGATTGGATTAGATGATATCTGAAATTTGTTCCTGTGCTAGATCTGAAATCCTATGATCATAATATGTACATTTCAATAGTCATGGTGCATATTTTTCTTTTGATTCTGCTTATTTAACTCTAAATCAATTCATAATTATCTTCCTATGTTTCACTGAATTTATTGTACTTCATTATTCCTTTCTGCACAATAATATACCATTGTATTTAGAAAGGAAGAATTCAACAGTGAAGATCCAATCCTTAAAATAGATGCAGTTTTCTCTTTTTACTGTCAATTCACATGGAACCTTGTGAATTTAAGCTTAATGGAGGGATCATCTTGTTTCACAATTCAGAATTAATGTAGAAGTCTTTGCTGTTGGCTGTCAGCAATATAATGATAAATAGCTTTTTAATTGACCACTGAGCCAGAATTGAGTGTGTACACAAATGAATGAATTCTCTCTTAGAACTGATGGATTGGGTCTCCAAAGTTTACCTAGGACTAGGGAGTTTTCTAGTATGATTGCTCACAAACTGCCATATAATCTGTTCCCCCAATAGCAATTGCTTAGTTACCAGTTCCCTAATGTCAATTAACAAATTAATATTAATTAGAATTTACAGCATGATATTAACAAAGTTTAACAGAAAAGAGCAAGGACTGAAGTACAACAATATAATGACTCTTACCCAAACTAAAGTTGGGGTACAAACTCGCCTAGTGAATCCTTTTCTTTCTTTGAGTATTCCACATCAAGTTCACTTCTGGTTGTGGCATATAGCAGAAGGATAAATTGTTCCTTTGCTTCCAGTACACATGTCTTGATTACCAGGTAGATAACCATTCCTCCAGGTTGGCTCCTCCCTGGATTTGGCAATACTATTGCTATTGGTTTGAGTTATTAAGGGGATCTTTTATGTCTCATCCAAACTTTTGAAGTTCACAATGGACCACTGCATCCCTAATACTCATTCAGGTAATAACAAAAGAGAATAACAGAAACAGGAGAAACAGAAATAGAAATGTGACAGTAGGGTAATATCTACCTAGTAGCTCATAGATCTCTTGTCTGGATTCACACCAGGGAAGAAAGACAATTCCTGCATTTGAAACTTTTTATGCACACTCAGTTCCAGATCAGTTGCCAGTTAAAAAGGTTTATATGTTGTTGTTTGTCACCAATCAATAAGCTAAATGGAAATGATCAAAATATCTGAAATAATTGTCAGTGTCATTTCTTAAGTTCACCACAGGTGATTATTCCCGCTATTAAAGGCCTTTTTGGTTTTTTCCTGATATTGAAAGGACCAAGGGAAGCAATTTGAGTATCAATCTTTTCTCAAGCAAACCATGTGACCAGGCCATTTCCTTTTCAAACTGTAGATTTTTTAATCCATTTGGGATTTTCCCCACTTACTATAATCTCCATGGGAATGGTTTACAAACTCAGGAAGTACAAATTCATCAGTTAGACATCTCCAGCATAGTAACACCAAAAAAAAATCTATCAGGAGAACATCACCAATTACTAACCTATATAACTCTCCATCTTTATATTGGAACTTGCTTTATGAAAGTCATCTATATAAAGATTGAGGACATCCTCGATAAGGGTACTAATAAGAAAAAATTAGAATTTCTTAGTTGACATTTAACAACAGACCACATCTTTACTATTTTATATTTGACTGAAAGATATAGAGAGATGTAGGCATCTTAAACTAAAAATATCCCAAATTAAATTCATTACCTTTCCCATATAATTCCCTCTTTCAAACTCTTCTGTTACCATCAAATGAATCATTCTGGCTCCTGGGCTCACAATAATGGTTTTCTCCTTAATTCCTCACTATTTCTCATTTACTACATCCAATCTTTTGCCAAGGCCTGCTGATTTCAACATCTCTTTCATCTGGTATCATCCTGGTACAAGCCATCATCTCCTCACACCTGGATTATTGCAATAGTCTGCCTGCCATAAACCTCTCCTCACTCCAGTCCGGCTTCCATTCAAGTCTGACTATGTAACTCCATTAGCTTGTCATTCCCTTTGGAATTAAATATGAGATGTCTTCTTTTCATATATATCCCTCAATGTCCTTACAACAGTGTCATAGTCAACATGAATCTTCTCTATGTATACTCTGATCCAGTCCTTCTTCTTTTCCTATCTTTATTTTCTATAATGATATTTTATCCTCCCCTATAAGTATATCTTGAATTGTGATGTTAGAGTGTAAGTATATTGGTTATATTGCCTTTGGCAGTGAAAATTTTGTTGTAGTGATCTTTTTTCTTCTGTTGTTTTCCATCCAGTTTCATCCTTAAGTATCCTATAGTTGAATTTCCTTATCTCTAAAAGAGATACCTCATTGTGTTACAAAAACAATATGTAAAACTTAACCTAATATGTAAATGATTTAAAATATTAATTATTTTATGTGTGCAATATCACACAATAGCATCTAGGATCCTATGCCAGAAGTGAACTTCCTCTCAGTCAGGAAATTCTGCCTAACATCCCACTTGCAATCCACTTGCTATTATTTGAATTCATTTCTCTTGCTGTCCTTTTGAGCCACTTCTTCAAAGAGCCTGATTACTGTCCTGAAACACTTTATGCAAGGGGTCACAAACACAACACAATGCAATATAACACGAGTTGTTTGGTTAAAAGCATTGTCAAGAGAATTTGTTCTGAGACCGGGAGAAAGAATAGCAGATGCTCCACATCTGCTTGTTAAACTACTTACCATCTCTAGCTGCAGCAAAACACCCTCTAGAAAATGATCACACTTTGGGGAACAATAGTGTCACATAAGTGTTATGATTTAGTGTGCCAAAACATATTCCTGACTTAAAGTGCTGGCAAGAAACACCAATTGAGAACAAGACAACTGAGTCCTAGTGCAGCTGCTCATTTTCTGTGTGGTCTTGGACAGATAACCTTATCTCCCTGAGACTCAGTTTCCTTTTTTGGAAAATAAAGGATTGAACTACACATCTTCTAAAATTTCCTTCCAGTTCTAAGATCTTATTATTCCCTAATACCTCTTTGACCTGACCCACCTCACTTAGGTCATTCTTTTGTTTGAAGGTCTTATAAAATGCAAATGTCACCTGCCCAGGTATCATATTAATCTAGAAGCAACTGAGGTTTTTTTTTGTTTGTTTATTTGTTTTGTTTTGTTTCATAATTTTTTTATCCCAAGTAAACTAACTTCTCTGTTTCAGTTCTGTTTTGAAAGGAGTGAAAGTAGGGAGTTGAAGAATTTGGGGCATTCTGTGGAGAAAGCAGGCCTAGAGTCTTGCTCTGCAGCATTGAACCCAAGTAGCTATAGTATAGAAGAAAGGACTGTGTAGGAAATAATAAGAGGAGCATTGAAAAAAGATGTGGGAGAACACTGAAGTGTTCTTCACAGAGAGAACATCTCATTGACTTAACAAAAGTCAATAGGATAGGGGAAAAGATCAAACCAGAAAAGAAAAAGGAGGGAGAAGGAAAGGAAATGGAGAAAGGGAATAAGAGGACTAGAAAATAAAGGAGGAGTCAAAGGTAGGAAGGGGAGACATTCTGTTTTCTTTAGTACTATAGATCACAGAGGAGTAGTCAGAGTAGCCTTAATAAAAAAATAAAGTGAATCTTGACCTAGATATCTAGATGACACAATGAACAGAGGGCATTATAGTCAGGAAGATCTTGGGTTCACAATCCTGTCTCAGAAACCACCTAGCTACAGGACCATACACTAAAATTCTCTCATCATCCAGTTTCATCATCTGTGAAATGGGGATAATAATAGCACATACGTTGAAGAGATATAGTGTGAAGTTCAAATGAGATACATGTGTAAGATGTCATATGTAAAGTGCTATATGAAGGATAGAAAGGCATAATGCTTCATTTTTAGTGATCTATACCAGTGCTCTACTTCAGTCCTATTTATTAGTAGCAATCTAGGGTTCTCAAAGGTCTTATCTTTATTTAGTTCTGCAATATCCTATTAAATTGTACAGGGCTGAGATATATGGATCTCATGACTTTGTATATGTCTGTTAACTGAGGACTGGACCAGCTAAATTCGGAGAAGCTTGGGACTGGGTGGTTAGTGGGTTGGAGTTTTGTTTTGTTTTTTAAATCCACAACTCACAACCTATCATGTCTTGAAGGAGTCATAATTAGTGTTGATAGAATGAGTACTCACACAATCAGATCCTTGATTAACTGAAATCTTGAAGTCCAGTATTCATACCAAAAGAAAAGGGATAATCATCTATAGGATACTTTCAAGTCATTTATATTGGCTCTTGGATGCTTTTCTTCCTAGCAGATTTATGTGCCTGTGCACATATGCATGTATATATTTGTGTGTATGTGTGTGTGCATGAGCATACTCGTGCTCACACACCTGATTCAGATCAATCATAAATTGAGTCTGTAGTTCTCAAATACATAAAAATGGATGGTAGGAGGAAAGAAGAATGGAATTAAACAATCACCATGCAAACCCTCCAAAAGAGATAAGCCATTTTTGATCCCCTTGTTAGTGGTCTCTCTATGAAATCACTATATATATTTTGCATTTATGTTTATGTGCTTTTACTTTATAGAATATAAGCTTTTTATAAAGCAGAAACGGCTTTATTTTTGTTAATGTATCTCCAGTGACTAACCTAGTCACTGGTACCTATAGGTGTTTAAACACTTATTGAACAAATGAGTGAATTATAGAACTAGGTGACAAATAGAATGGGCCTTGAGTCAAGAAGACTCATTTTCCTAAATTTAAATCTGGCCTTAGATGTTTACTAGGTGTGTGAACTTGGGCAAATCATTTAACCCTATTTCTTCATCTATAAAATGATCTAGAGATCTTCAGTATCTATGCCAAGAAGACCCCAAACGGGATCATAAAGAATCAAACATGACTGAACAACAATAAATTGTAGCACTAACAAAAGAGTGGATAGGTACAAAAGCAGGTGAAATGAGAGAAAATGGCATAAACATATAGGTGAATGGGGTAAGCTAGGAGGTGAATACCTAATTATCAATGAATAATTGGCAAACCAATGCTTTGAGATCACAGTGGCTAAGTCATTCTTAGCCCAGGGAGATAAAAAAGCCTCCCAGAGGATTAAAATTATGTATATGAACAAATTTTTCTTGATTCCATGATGTGGGGGTTACAGGGAAAGAATCATTGGATTGAGACTGAGCAGAGATACCATAGTATCATAAATTTAGAACTGAAGAGGATTTTAGAAACTGTCTGATCCAATTTCATCATTTTATAGATGAGAAAATTGAAGCATATGGAAATGCCCAAGGTCACACAACAAAGAAATGACAGAACAGAATTTTAAAACTACACTCTTTTTTTAGTATTTTAATTTTCCAAATTCATGCAAAGATAGCTTTTAACATTCACTCTTGCAAAATCTTTTGTTGCAAATATTTCTCTTTCTCTCCCTCCTCTCTCCCCAAGACAGCATAAAATCCAGTATAGATTAAACATGTGCAACTCTTCTAAACATATTCCATTTCCATAAACAATTTCCTTAGTTGTCATGTTGCACAAGAAAAATCAGATCAAAAAAGGGAAAAACGTGAAAAAGAAAAAAACTAGTAAACAAAGAGCAACCAAGAAAAGGTGAAAATATTAAGCTTTAATCCATATGCAATCTTCACAGTACTCTCCCTGGGTATAGATGGCACTTTCCATCATCAGTCTATTGGAATTGCCCTGAATCACCTCATTGTTGAAAAGAACTAATCCCATCACAGTTGACCATTACGAGATCTTGTTATTACCATTCTCTTGGTTCTACTCACTTTACTTTTCATCAGTTCATGTAAGTATTTCTAGCCTTTTCAGAAATCAGCCTGTTCATTATTTTTTATAATATTCCATTATATTCATATACCATGACTTTTTCAGCTACAAACATTTTTTCACATCTTTTCCTTTTTATGATCCTCTTTCTTATGACCCAGTAGAGACACTGCTGGATCAAAGGGTATGCCCAGTTTGATAGCCCTTTGGGCATATAAACCTACATTATCTGATTCCAAATTGAGCACAGTTTTCAGCTGTACTACATTGTTGGTCCATCTGGAAACACAAATCTAACAAACACAACACATGAATAAAATAACAGAAGATAGTATATATTCCAGAGCTCAACTGAGTGATTCAGTACCCAAGGGCAGGAAGACTTCAGGAAAAAAAAAATGAAAGGTCAATATGGAGTCAGGGGATGCTTCATGGAGGAAACAGGGCTCAAGCTGACTGGGTCAGTGGGTTGGCAAATGCAGGCATCCTGCTCTCTGAGTAAAACAATTAGCAGATGTCACTGCATTACAAACCCTAGAATCCCTTGCTTTGTTCTGATCCAAAGAGCCTCTTGTCACAGTCTGCCAGGGTCAGTGAAGTCTTTTCCCTCTTTTCACCAAGTCAAACTCTACCCAGCCCCCAGAACCCAACTCAAGTCCTATGTTCCCCGAGGAATTTACTCAAATTCATACAGATTTTTCCTTTTCTCTGGACTTTTGTATCACTCATTTTAGTACTTGCTTCTATAGTGTTTTGTCTTTTTTTTTTTAATTATTCCATTCTTGGAAACCTTGTTTTCTCAGTGCTAAGACACTCTCAAAAAAAAGTGATATATGCTCTCTTAGGACAGAGACCTATTCTCTTTTTTACATCTCCCACTAGATTGAGGCATGTAGTAGATCTTCAATAGTGCTGTTGATGATGATGAGACATACTGCTTACCCTTCTAAACTCCAATTCCAGATGGACTATTTCATGAAAAAAATAAAGATTTTATTCCAAGGAGAGACTGGGGGGATTGTTATCCTCTCAGTAGAAGAAGCTCATAAAACTATTTCTCTGGTCTTGGGAATTTACCATGGTCAATTTTGGCATATATTGTATTTTTATATTGTTCAAGTAAAAATGCCTTTTAGAGAGACCATGCAGTGAATAAACCAAGAGCTTTCATATCATTGTAGATATTGAAGAAGCCAAGCTGAATAGAGTATAAATCTTATGTCTGATATATATTGGCTATTGGACTTTTGGAAATATCATTTAGTTTTTCAATGTCCTGGACAACTTTTTAAGACTATAAATTGCAGAGAAAGTACTGAACTGTATTTGAGATGTATCCATACATCACCGAAATCATACATTTATTACAATACAAGCATTTTGAAAGATCTGGAACTAGAATGATCTTAGAGGTCATCTAGTCCAACTCCTGCCTTACAGTTAAGGAAATGGATACCCATGGATGAGACATAATATGATAAGAATCTCTGGACAGAAAATCCAATGTCTTCTGTTATACAACATGTTTGATAGCTGACTAAATATAAAGAAAACACTAAGAGAAAGATAATTTTAATGAAGAGGAAGAGAGAGAAATAATTCTTGGCATCTAGAGCCCTGTCCTAGATCATTAGCAAATAGTAGAAGATCACAAGATGACTGAGGATGGATTTTAGAAAAGGGGCACCAATATGGGGAGGTAGTTGTCAAGAGGGGAAATGGACTGACCCAAAGACCAACTCCATCCAATGACACCATTTTGCACAGCACCAAGTGACCTTGCCTACACAAATAAACTGCATCTGCCTCCCTCCAGGAGCAAATCTCAGAAAATCTGTGATTCCTTTTGAGGTAAGTCGGCATTGTCCGGAAGTGCCTGCTCATACCTCGGTGTGGGGGCTTCCTTGTTTTGTACAGTCCAACACTTCCCTGAGAATGCCGATCATTGTCTCCTCAAGCTCGAACACTGTCCTGCTTGGCTAGGGCAGGAAACGACAAAGGGGATTTTGAAGCAGGGCCGAATGTTTATCTTCCTTATCAGCCAAAGGAAGGCTATGGGAAGCTGTATGCTGTGCTCTCCCTGGCCTCCTGTCATATAGTTATAATGCATAGCCATGGGTCTGGCTGTGAGTTGGCAGAATTGGCACCCTCCATCTCCCCTTTCCTCCCTCATACTGCTCTCTTATTTCCAAGCACCAAGTACTCTGTACAATACTCAGAGTCTGTCTTTCCACAGACAGAATGCCCTGTCCTCTGGGTCTCTTTCCTTCTCTCCAACCCTTACCAAAACTTTCTCTTAGTAGAAGTCGTCAAAGGGAAAGAATTTCCAAGAACCATACATTTTAGAGTTAGAAGGGATCTTGGAGCTCATGGATACTAACCACCTCATTTTATATATGATGGAACTGAGGATTGGTGAGGAGAAATATTGGCTCCAAAGTTATGGATAATATATATATATATATGTATATGTATATATATATACTAGAATTCAAGTCTTAAAACTTGAAGACTAACCTATTTTCACATAAAAAACAATTCACAATGAGGGATTCATGATGAATAGTGATTTAATAGATTTTCCAAGGGTGCTTTAATGGGGGCCTTCAAAGCTAATTCAAAAGAATGAATTTCCAGTCATAAAATTTCAGGCAATATCACAGCAAACAAAGAAGATTCAAATGAATTACCTGCAGGAAATTATGCAGTACCATCAAGGATCCCAAGCATCCTCCCTTTGCAAAAGCCAATAGCAGCATTCTCTCTGTTATGCTTTACAGCAATATCTCATGAATTAAAATCACTACCAACTCAAAAAGCAATAGAAAGAATGCTCCATGGACCTAAACAAGCTGTGGTCTGTCACCACTGACCATTTGTCATTGTCACAGAGATAGTAATAGTAACTTATTTATCTAAGTGCTTTGAGCATTAAGGAATGCTTGTCTCAATAAACTCAGGAGACTGGTGGAGCACTTGTTAATATCTCCATTTTAGATTTTATTTCTCTGGTCTAGAGGCTTTACCATAGTTAATTTTAGTATATGTTGCACGTTATCTCATTCAAATAAAAGTGCTTTTGCAAAACACAATGCACTGAACTTCTGTAAGTCATGAACACTTTAGTATGAAAGATACTCCATTATCTCCATGAAGAAATCCAGGGTTTCTTCAAGGTTAAGTGATTTGTCAATAGTCATAGAGACAGTGAAAAAAGCCAGAGTTCCAACTCCAAGCTCACCTTCATGCACAAATATTTATGTTGAATGTTTGTTGAATAAGTTTGAAATGAATATAAAATGGAATGGACTGAAGAATGGAGATTTTTTAAAGGCATAACTGAAGATAAGTTTAATAATAAAAAGATGTGTGTGGTGACAGTCCATGTGTTTTATTGGTGCCCCAGAGAGGTGATGGTCTTTGGTAATCTGGATAAACCTATGAAAAATTAATGGCATTTAGATGAGTAGAGTCATGGCTCTATGCCAGTGGTATTGAATCCAGGAAGATTTGGATTTAAATTCTACCTTAAATACTTATTAACTGTGACATTGGGCAAATCACTTAACCACTATCTGCCTTTTTCTCCTCAATTGTAAAAAACACATAATAATAGCACCTAGTCTCATAATGTTGCTGTAAAGTTCATCTGATATCATATATGTAAAGTGATTTGCAAAATCTCAAAGCACTACAAAATTGCCATTATTATTATTATTATTAACAATACTGTCAAGTATAGTATAAACTGTGAAGACTTGGAGGACTTGTGATTTGTATTGATGAGTAGGTAAAGTCAAAGATCATTAAGTGTATCAAAGTAATGACAATTGGAAGAAATAAGTATTGGACTAAAGAGGAAATTTATCAAAATCTCTTAAGCAATATAAATCTGTTTGTACTCCATCTCTAGGTGTTTTTGGTCTGCCTAACTTAGAAGCCCAAAGCAGAAAGGTAATTCAGGGAAATAACCTTGGGATCTCTTGCAAAAGTACTTATTTGTTGCTTTTTCTAATTGAATTCTGCTTTTTATGAGCTATCAGAGAAGAAAGGATATAATAAACAAAGACCTTAACTAGCTTCCTAAGATAATTGCTTTTGTAAGAGATATTGTCTTTTTTTTTTACTTACGGTATTTTATATTTTCCAGTGACATATAAAGTTAAATTGCAACATTCATTTTTGTCATATTTTGAGTTCCAAATTTTTCTCCTTTCTTCCTCCAAAACAGCAAGCAATCTAATACAGGCTATGTGTGTACAATTATGTTAAATATATTCCCATATTAGTCATTTTGTGAAGAAGAATCAGAATAAAAAAGAAAAACCACAAGAAAGAAAAAAAATTTTAAACTGAAAATAGTATGTTTTGATCTGCATTCAGTCTCCATAGTTCTTTCTCTGGATGTGGATGGTATTTTCTGTCACAAGTCTTTTGGAATTGTCTTGGATTACTATATTTCTGAGAAGATTGAAATCTATCATAATTGTTCAAGTGACATTGTCTTAACCCAAAGTTCAGACATTAGGACAAGAGTTGATAGGTTTCATAAAATGTCTAATTCTATAGTTTCTCTTTACAAATGGGGAAACTAAGACTCAGGTACAGGAAATTACTTGCTCAACATTATTAATATCCCTAGGTATAAAGTAAGGTGTTACTGGTGGAGAGAGGTCTGATTTGCTGCCCTTCAGATCATTTTGTGTTGGTTGTAAATGACTTCATTCCATCTATTTGTAGGGTTGGCGCCATGTCCTACAAGTGTCCAAACTGCCAGAGTTCCTGAAGGGATCCTGTGGCCTAGATGAGATTAAATCCACAAAAACAACATTTCTCTGAAGAAGAAAGAGAAGTTGGAAGAGCAAAGGTCTGTGATGGGAAGGGTTTCCCGGAGAGCCAGTGGGTAACTTCCTCCAAGGGAAGCTATGGAGATGGGCAGTTCCTCTCTGAGACTAGACAACAGGGAATTGGGGCCCCCCAGCTATTCCTGCTTGGACCAAGTTGTCGTTTCTAGCTTCTGAGTGTCTGAGACAGCAGGCTCTCAACCTATAAGCATTGTTCAGTCAAAACAGCCCGACTTAAAAATATCTCCTATGTATATAAGAAACAAATAACCAGGGATGCTATTCTACCTAATATTGGAAAACACAGTTCACATTGGCTGTCTCCAGTCAGATTTGTCAAGCAAGACTCTTTTATTGTAAATTTTTTGAGAAATTATTTTCAACCAAACATTCCAGACCAAGTACATTTGAAGGTTCCCTTTAAGGTCCTATGATACAGAAAATGTCAAGGATTTGGGGAGGAATAATAATAACTCAACAAACATTTATAAAGTGCCTACCATGGGCCAGGCACTGTTTTAAGCAATATCTAAAATATTGTGCACTGGGGATATAAATAAGAAAAAGATATTCCCTGCCCCAAAGAAGCTTACAGTGTAATGGGAGGGGGTGCACACCACCAAGGGATTTCTACTTTACTTCTACTGCAGATATGATTGTTCTTGGACCTTGTTGTTCTTATTCAGTTATTTCAGTCACATCCAACTCTTTCTAACACTATTTTAGGTTTTCTTGACAAAGATACTAAAGTGATTTGTCATTTCCTTCTCCAGTTCATTTTATAGATGAGAAAACTAAGGCAACTATGCTTAAAGGACTTGCCCAGGGTCACACAGCTAGGAAATGCCTAAAGCCATATTTGAACTCATGAATATAAATTCTTTTGATTCCAAGTTCTATGTTCTATCAACTCCATCATCTAGATGTCCATTCTTGGTTTTAGATAGATATCATTTATCATTTTTTAGGAAAACTCCATTTCTGCCTGTGTTTTGTAGTAGGTTTTTTTTTTTTTTCATGTATTGCTTTATTAGTTTTTTTTTTTTTAATTATAACTTTTTATTGACAGAACCCATGCCAGGGTACTTTTTTACAACATTATCCCTTGCACTCACTTCTGTTCCGATTTTTTCCTCCTACCCTTCACCCCTTCCCCTAGATGGCAAGCAGTCCTATATATCTTGAATATGTCATAGTATATCCTAGATAAAATATATGTGTGCAGAACCAAACAGTTTTCTTGTTGCACAGGGAGAATTGGATTCAGAAGGTAAAAATAATCAGGGAAGAAAAACAAAAATGCAAACAGTTTACATTCGTTTCCCAGTGTTTTTTTTTTCCTTTGGGTGTAGCTGTTTCTGTCCATCATTGATCAATTGAAACTGAATTAGGTCTCTTTGTCAAAGAAATTCCCTTCCATCAGAAAACATCTTCATACAGTATCGTTGTTGACGTATATAATGATCTCTTGGTTCTGCTCATTTCACTTGTATCGCTAGTATCAGTTCATGTAAGTGTCTCCAAGCCTCTCTGTATTCATCCTGCTGGTCATTTCTTATAGAATAATAATATTCCATAACATTCATATACCACAATTTGCCCAACCATTCTCCAACTGATGGGCATCCATTCATTTTCCAGTTTCTAGCCACTACAAACAGGGCTGCCACAAACATTTTGGCACATACTGGTCCCTTTCCCTTCTTTAGTATCTCCTTGGGGTATAAGCCCAGTAGAAACACTGCTGGATCAAAGGGTATGCAGTTTGATAACTTTTTGGGTATAATTCCAGATTGCTCTCCAGAATGGTTGGATTCGTTCACAACTCCACCAACAATGTATCAGTGTCCCAGTTTTCCCGTATCCCCTCCAACAATCATCATTATTTTTTCCTGTCATCTTAGCCAATCTGACAGGTGTGTAGTGGTATCTCAGAGTTGTCTTAATTTGCATTTCTCTGATTAATAATGATTTGGAACACTTTCATATGAGTGGTAATAGTTTCAATTTCATCATCTGAAAATTGTCTGTTCATATCCTTTGACCATTTGTCAATTAGAAAATGGCTTGGTTTCTTATAAATTAGAGTCAGTTCTCTATATATTTTGAAAATGAGGCCTTTATCAGAACCTTTAACTGTGAAAGTGTTTTCCCAGTTTGTTGCTTCCCTTCTAATCTTGTTTGCATTAATTTTTTTTGTACAGAAGCTTTTTAATTTGATGTAATCAAAATTTTCTATTTTGTGATCAATAATGGTCTCTAGTTAGTCTTTGGTCACAAATTTCTTCCTCTTCCACAAGCCTGAGAGATAAACGATCCTATGTTCCTCCAATTTGTTTATAATCTCGTTCTTTATGTCTAAATCATGGACCCATTTTGATCTTATCTTGGTATATGGTGTTAAGTGTGGATCCATGCCTAATTTCTGTCATACTAATTTCCAGTTATCCCAGCAGTTTTTGTCAAATAATGAATTCTTATCCCAAAAGTTAGGATCTTTGGGTTTGTCAAATACTAGATTGCTATAGTTGACTATTCTGTCTTGTGAACCTAACCTGTTCCACTGATCAACTAATCTATTTCTTAGCCAATACCAAATGGTTTTGGTGACTGCTACTTTATAATATAGTTTTAGATCAGGTACAGCTAGGCCACCTTCATTTGATTTTTTTTTTCATTAATTCTTTTGAGATTCTCAACCTTTTATTATTCCATATGAATTTTGTTGTTATTTTTTCTAGATCATTAAAATATTTTCTTGGAAGTCTGATTGGTATAGCACTAAATAAATAGATTAGTTTAGGGAGTATTGTCATCTTTATTATATTCACTTGGCCTGTCCAGGAGCACTTAATATTTTTCCAATTATTTAAGTCTGACTTTATTTGTGTGGAAAGTTTTTTTGTAATTTCGCTCATATAATTCCTGACTTTCCTTTGGTAGATAGATTCCCAAATATTTTATGCTGTCGACGTTTTGTAGTGTTTTTAACAGGAATTATTCTTGTATTTTGTCAGACACTTTTTATACATTGATCATTGAAACAATCATTTGATTGTTTTTATTATTAATATGGTCAATTATGTTTATAGTTTTCCTAATAAGGAATTAACTTTGCATTTTTGGAAAAAATCTAGGCCTAATCATAGTGAATGATATTAATGATATATTACAATAGTCTCCTTGAAAATGTTTTATTTAAAAATTTTACATCGATATTCATTAGTGAAATTGATCTATACTTTTCTTTCTCTATTTTGACTCTCCACAGTTTTAGGTATCAAGACCAGATTTGTATCATAGAAAGAACTTTAAAGGATTTCTTCTTTATCTATTTTTTTCAGGGAACATATGTAGTATTAGAATTAATTGTTCATTAAATGTTTGGTAAAATTCACTTATAAATTCATCAAGGTTTGTTTTTTCCTTTAAGTGTTCACTTATATCTTGTTTGATATGTTTTTCTAAGAGAAAAATTATTTAAGTATTCTATTCTACATTCTATTAATATGTACAATTTTTATTTTTGCAATACATAGTTTCAAATTTTGTAATGAATTTGTTCATTTGGATACAACTTCCAGTTCCTATTAGTTTGCTTCCTGTAACATGGAAAAGGTGAAAATATGTGGACATACTGCAATCTGATTCCACCCCTTTCAGTGCCATTTCAAGAGACTGCCTCTTAGTGAACATGGTCTTTTTGATAATTCATGCATTAGTGGGGTGGCAAGGGGACAGACAGGAAATTTAGGATGGCAGTGAGAAATAAAAAGGCATGTAATGTGGCCTGACTCTCCATTATTGACATTTAAATAAATACCTTTACTAAATCACAGAAAGAAGCCACAGCAAGACCCTGAACTTCCTAAAAGGAATGTGAATATTTCAAAGTAGAGTAATGGCCAGGAGACCTGAAGGGACAAGGTTTTCAGCGCTTCAGACATCACCTGTAGTTGGACATAATTTGGAAGCTAAAACAGACTTATCAGTATAATACACCTATTCAATCTGTCTCTGTGCATCTGTCTGTCTATATTGTCGGTTTCTCTCTCTCTCTCTCTCTCTCTCTCTCTCTCTCTCTCTCTCTCTCTCTCTTTCACTCTCTCTCTCTCTCTTTCTTTCTCTCTCTCTCTCTCTCTTTTACACACACACAAATTCCCATCCCTCGTTTAATAAAATAATACTATGGATAGAACATTAGGCTTGGAAGAATTGAGTTCAAATCCAGTCTCAGAAACTTATTAGAGCTATGACCCTGAGCAAGCATTTAATCTCTGCCTCTATTTCCCAACTATAAATTGGAAATAATAATATCATATCCCTTCAAGAATTATTATGAGTCAAATGAGATAATATTTGTAAAGTGCTTAGCAAATAAAAGCCACTTAATAAATGCTGTCACCCTCTCTTCCTTCCCTTCTTTCATCCTTCTTTCTATCTACCCATCACAGAAATTTGTAATCCACTTCTAAATCACATCTATTACTTTCAGAAAGTTTCCAAAATGGGGGGATGCTAGATTTAGAATAAGAAAATCTGAGTTTGTATCCTGGCACTGTCATTTTTAAGCTATGTGGCCTCTGAAAAGTTAGTTCATATCCTGGGACTTCTATTTCCTCACCTGTAAAAAGAGAAAACTTGATTGGATGACTCCCAAGTTCTCTGTTGGCCCAAAATCTATGATCCTAAGATTCTTTTGCACTTCTATATTATATTAAGGAAAAGGAAAAACATATGGCTTTTTTCCTAAGGAGTCTCTCTTACAACCAAATCCAATTACAACTCAGAGAGACAGAGAAAGGGGATCAGTATGTATGCTTTTTTTCTGGGCGCCTGTAGTGTGAGCTGTCCTATGAGCTTGTGTGTTGAACTATAGAAATCAAAAAAGAAATTCTCTCTATGAATAGAAAAATATTGCCCAATGTGAATGGATAGTATGCATTATAAAACCAATAATAATAATAAAGATAAGTGAAAAAGCCTGCTGTGATCTCCAATTTCTGTAAACCACATCTGTAGCATAATTTAGGCTTATAACTTGATTTATTTACCTACTATTCAAGCCCTCAATCAGCTCTGCTAATCTGGTGAATTTCTATTTTCAAGCAAGTACCAAAAAGGAAATAAGTACTCCTATGAACTGATAACAGTAATATTACAGTGTTTATGAAATAGCCTTACTTTGAAGGAGCTGTTTAAAGCTGTATGCATCACAAATAAATCTAAGTAAGAAAAGTAGATGGTCTGTATGAGTGTTATATTTCTTTTTAAGGTGTCTTCCAACTCTGACATTCTATAAAAGTATGGCAATTGAATTAGAAGTATGTTCTATGTCTGTAAACAATGGTTAAGGTTTTGTTTTGGGGTTTGCTTATTTTTTTTGTGTATCTGCAAAATGTATCCTCCTGAGAGCAGGGATTGTTTCGTTTGTGTTTTTGTAGCTCTAATGTCTAGCAGTGTCAAATAGCAAGAATTTAATAATTATTGATAAATTGTTTAATTGCAGATATAAATTAATTATGTGTCAGAGACACACTTTAAACATAACATGTGTAAAACAGAACTAATTATCTTCCTCTGGAATCCTATCCTTTTCCAAACTTCTCTATTTCTGTCAAAGATACCACCATCCTTCTGGTATTTCAACTTTGTAATCTTGCATTCTGTCATTTATACCTATGAAGCATCTCTCATAGCTGACTTCTTTTCCCCACTCATATAACAACCATCTTAGTTTAATCCCTCCTCACCCCTTACCTAGATTATTAAAACCGGCTCCTAATTGATTTTCCTGATTCAGATTTCACACAATTTCACTGTATTCTACATATGGCTACTAAATTAACATCATCTAAGTACATATTACACCATATGACTCCCCTGCTCAACCAAATCCCAGAAACTTCCTATTGTCACCATAATAAAATATAAGCTCCTCTATTTCACTTTTAAAGCCCTGTATCTGGCTCCAGCTACCTTCCTAGCCTCAGTGGATACTGCTTTCTCTCCTGAATCCCACCAAACTAGCCTCCCTGCTCCTTTCTGAGCATTTTTTCTCATTTATTTGTCATTATCTCCATCCCTGAGTTCCATTGGCTACCATACTTTTAGTTCAAAATGTCCCTCACTTCCTTTAAAACATAGCTTAAACACCATGCTCTACATGAAATCCTTGCTCCCAAAATTAGTGCTTTCCTCAAGCAACTTTGTATTAACTTATATGTGCGTTTTGTATTTATTCTGAGCATATGCTAAACATTTGTCGCCTCTTCTTATTAGAATATAAGTTTATTGCAGATAGAAAAGGTCTCGTTCTATCTAAAACCCACCACAAGTATTATTTGTATTGGAGAGAAGCTGGACATCCCAACAAGATCAGGGGTGAAGCAAGGTTGCCCATTACCATCACTATTATTCAACATTGTAAAGGAAATGTTAGCTTTAACAATAAGAAAAGAAAAAGAAATGAAAGGAATTAGAATAGACAATGAGGAAATAAAACTATCGCTCTTTGCAGATGACATGACTATATATTTAGAGAGTCCTAGAAAATCATCCAAAAACCTACTGGAAACAATTCACTTTAGCAAAGTTGCAAGATATGAAATAAACTCACATAAATCATCAGCATTTTTATATATTACTGACAAAGCCCATCAGCAAAAGAAAGGAGAAATTCCATTTAAAATTACAGTAGACAAAATAAAATAAAATACTACCTGCCGAGACAAAACCAAGAACTATATGAACACAGTTACAAAACACTTCTCACACAAATAAAATCAGATCTAAACAATTGGAAAAATATTAATTGTCCATGGCTAGGCTGAGCTAATATAATGAAAATGACAATTCTGCCTAAATTGCTCTACTTGCTCAGGGCCATACCAATCAAACTGTCAAAAAAATTATTCTACAAAACTATAAAAAATGATAACCAAATTCATCTGGAAGAACAAAAGGTCAAGAATATCAAGGGAATTAATGAAAAAATAGAGAGAGAAAGGATGGTGCTTAGCAGTACCAAACCTAAAACTATATTATAAAACAGCAATCATCAAAATCATTTGGTACTGGTTAAGAAATAGAATGACAGATCAATAGAATAGATTAGATACGCATGATACAATAGTCAAGGCCTATAGCAATCTAGTATTTGATAAAATTCCAAATTTCAGCTTCTGGAATAAGAACTCACTATTTGACAAAATTTTCTGGGAAAACTGGAAAATAATGTCAGAAACTCGTCAAAGACCTACATCTCATACCCTATACCAAAATAAGGTCAAAATGAGTACATGATTTGGGCATAAAAGATGATACAATAAACAAATTAGGAAAAAAGGGATAATTTACCTATCAGACCTTTAGAGAAGAGAGGAATTTTATGTGTGACCAAAGAATAATTAGAAAACATTATGAAAGGCAATATGAACAACTATGACTTCATTAAATATAAAAGATTTTGTACAAACAAAACAAGATTACAAAAGAATGTACGAAAGAAACAAGATTAAAAGGGAATTACAAAGATGGGGAAAAGTCTTTACAACCATTATTTTTGATAAAGGTCTCTTTTCTAAAATATATGAAGAATTTTTTTAAATTTATAAGAATACAAGTCATTCCCCAATTGATAAATTATTAAAGGATATGAACAGACATTTTTCAGATGATGAAATTAAAGTCATCTACAATTATATGAAAAAAAATGCTCTAAATTACTATTGATTAGAGAAATGCAAATTAAAACAACTCTGAGATACCATACATCTCTCACATCAACAAAGATGACAAGAAAAGATAATGATTAATGTTGGAGGGAATGTGGGAAAACTGAGACACTAATGCATTGTTGATGGAGTTGTGAAATGATCAGACCATTCTGGAGAGCAATTTGGAACCATACCCAAAGGGCGATAAAATTGCCCATACCATTTGACCCAACGATGCCATTACTTGGGTTTTCCAAGGAAATCATAAAGGAAGAAAAAGGATCCACATATGCAAAAATGTTTGTAGCAGCTCTTTTTGTAGTAGCAAAGAAATGGAAATTTAATAAGTTCACATCAATCAGGGAATGGGTAAACAATTTGTCGTATATGAAAGTAATGAAACATTATTTTTCTATTTTAAAAAATGACGAACAAACTGATTTTTAAAAGGCCTGGAAAGATTTGTATGAACTGATGCTGACCAAAAACAAGCAGAACCAGGAATACATTGTACACAACAGCAAGAATGTATGATGATCAATTATGAAAGACTTAGTTCTTCCCAGTGGTTCAGTGATTCAAAGCAATCCCAATAAACTTTGGACAGAAAATGACACCTGCATCCAGAAAAAGAACTAACAAGATTAAATGTAAATTAATGCATATTATGTTCACTTCTTTTTTCTGTTTGTTTTTTTTTTTTTATCTTTCCCGTGGCTTTTCTTTTTTGCTCTGATTTTTCTCTCCCAACATGATTTGTAAAGCAATGTTTACTAAAAATAAATTTACTAGAAAAAAAGGAAAATGTCTCATTCTTTGTATTTGTCTCTAGTTTTATATCCAATATCTAGTCCATAGTAGGTGCTTAATACATACTTATTGATTGGTGATTGATTAGTTTACTGAACTGCAATTCTATTCAATTCAATAAATATTTATTATGTTACCATTTCATGCAAGGTCCTAAATCAGAAAATTTGTCTCTTCATTTAAAATTGAAATTTCCTTTCATAGTGATAAGCAGATATCCATTGCAGGCAACAGTCGCTACCACCCTCATCTGCAGTTCCTGAACCTGGGACACAAATGAGATGTAGTAGTATTTGGTCTCAGTGGTCCTGGCCAGAAGAAGGAGGTATGTGAGACTAGTTTGAGGGAGGAAAAAAGGAACAATTCTTTCTTTCCCTGCCTTAGTGTCAGGGTTTTCATATCTTTATCCTCATTTTCCTTGGATTTCCTAATTTTAAGAAGTTCTTCCAAAACCTTTTATGGATATGTAGCTAAATAAATGTAGGTCTCTCAATCCCTGTTATAGGTAAGGATATTGTGTATGCCTAAAGATATGTGGATTCCTAAGGCTAGTATATTAGAAAAGAGAAATAATCATTATTGTCATTTCTAAAAAGAAAATAAGGTTAGGTCACCCCCTACAGTGGGAAGCATAAAGGACCAAAGTTCCTACGAATAGTCCTTTTAAAAATCTTAATTCTAAGTTCTAAGAAACTCGGCAAAGACCTACATCTCACACCCTATACCAAAACAAGGTCAAAATGGGTACAAGTTCACAGGCACGCACACACACACCTTACTGCCCAGTAAACCGCAAGGACCTAGACATTTTAGACCTTATTAGGTTTCTGAATAAAACTTCAATCCACTTCAGGAAGTGGGGGGTCAAGACTAAAGAGCTAGGTGAGAGATTCCTAGTAAGACTTGGAATGGGGATAACTGGGTTTTGGGGGAAGATGGCCAGTAAATACTGTGTGGAAGAGACGTCTACTGCACTCGGTGTATGGTAGGGACCTAGTATCTACATGTAGAGTCCAGGTGGATTCATCCAGTAAGAGTAATGGGAAGTTTAAAAAAGAAAAAAAGCAAGCAAAAGTGGTAAAAGGGAATGGACTGAATTCAATGTAAATGTCGGAAGTCGAAGGTGGGAAATAATCACCTTAAATGTTTTCCTATGCCTCAGGATAGGCAATTGAAGTGAGATGTTTCATTCAAGTAACCTTTTTAAGGTAACACCACAAGCTCAGGGATCCTCTTCAGAAACCTAATCCTTAACCCGCGACTTAAACCCTCTGAAAGATGACTCCAACTGGAGCACCTTTGCCCGTTCAGGCAAAGAATTTCCAAAAGAAAGCCTTTCTCAGGGTTTTTAGGTCTTAACAGCCTTCTATCTTTGCCACTTCACCCCCAACCACAGTTGCTCACGGTACAAGAAGGGAGACTCCAGGCCTGTGGCATTTTCTCCAGGCATCTGGTTGGCATTTAAGGGGAGAGTGGGCTATTGCTCTGAGGGTGATGACATCCGTCCCATTTACCCACTAAATCCAGTCACACCACAGTTAGACACACTTGGAAAACGTTTCCAAGTGCACAGCAACCCAATGTCCTTCCCAAAAGAAAGATCTTCATGAAAGTCTTCTTCCTAGCACTTCCCTTGTCTCAGGTCAGTTTGAATATTCCATTCAAATACCCCCCCGACCCAGTTCTGGAATCTGTACAGTTCAGCCGCACCACTCTCCCTTGGGCCCTTGTTTTCCTAGGGACGTCTTAGTAAAGAGGAAGGCACCCTTGTAGGAGAGAGGGAAGAAAGGGGTCATCGCACCCACCCACCCCCGAACTTCCTGTCCGGGGCTTCCTCTCCCCTCAATGATTCAAGCAACTTGTTGGCTCTCTGTGCCCTTATCATTAGTCTGAGGAAAGCGGCTCCCTCTTCGTCCCTCCCCCCTCCCCCTCGCTGAAAGCCCCCTATCCTCCCGCCTTGCCTCTATTTCTGCATCTTGCTTGCAAAACGTTTAAAACAAAGGGTTCCTCCGGATGTCCTTCTTAGAACTAAACGGTCAGAAAGAAATATCTGGGGAGAGATGCGTTTTCTTCCCTCCTCTTCCAAAGGGATAATTGCTTAGATGATTGCCGTTTGTGTGTATATGAGTCTCTCTCTATGTGTCTCTATCTCTGTCTCTTTGACTCTTATTCTCTCCCCGCTCCTCTCCCTCTCCCTGTCTCTGTCCCTCCTCACCTTTACCCTCTCCTTCTTCCTGTCCCTCACCCTCTATCTCTATCTCTGTCTCTCTGTCTCTGTCTGTCTGTGTCTCTGTGTCTGTCTGTCTCTGTGTCTGTCTCTGTGTGTGTGTGTCTCTCTCTCTCTTTCTCTGAAAAGCGGGAAGAATGTGGAATTCCGGAGGGTGTGATGACACATACAACAATGCTGTCACACCTGGCTGCAAGCAGCGGGGACCCGGGCAGCGGAAATGCCTGCAAGGGAGAAAAAGGAGGGAGAGGCAGCACGGGTGGTCGGAAGAAAAAGGGACCCAACACAGACATAGTGCACAAATCTCTGGGATTGCAGATCAGGCCCTTGAAGGTCAGGAAGAGCCGCGGGCCCAGTTTCTCTTCCCTTCCCCCATTGCAGAAAAGTAGGTTTCAGGCGCGGGCCTACTCATTGCCAGTCACATTTATTCCATCTAAAATCGCTAGGACTTTGAGGACAAACGGTTCCCCAGTAGCTCAAGGGTCACTAGGATCATAAGCGTATAGAGACAAAAGGGCATTTAATCATCACTAATCCAATCCTCTTATTCTACAGGTGAGGAAACTAAAGCTTAGGGAGGTTTTGATTTGACTGAGAACATACAGGTAGCAAGTGTCAGAGCCGGGATAAGTTAGTCCTGGAGGCTGTACCCGTTGGTTTGCAAACATCGCTTTTGTTTTCGTTAGGATCCTCAAGTTGGTTTGTTATCTTTGGTGAAAAGAATCAAAGGCTATTTCGGGCTGCAAACCAGTCTTGCGGAAGTACCTGTTCTATTCAGTGAAGTTTTTGTTTTTTAGAAGGCTGGAGGAGAGATCAGAGCCATTGTTGCAGTAGAGCTTCAGGAATTGTTTACCCTACAACAGTTGGTCTGGCCGGACGGATTTTGATTTCTGGAGGGCAAAAAAAAGCCAGAACTCAGGTCAGAATGAATCTTGACCACAGAGTAGGAGTAACCGACTGACTTTAGGCTTTTTCAGCCCTGAACTCGAAATCCCGCCGGCATACACGAAGATTTGCCTAGAACCCGGACTCCTCAGGCCTGCAGCGTCGTCCTGTTCCTAATTCAAAAGGCTGGGATGTTTATAAAAATGCCCTTGAAAAGGCGCCTTCAACTCGCAGAGTTTTCCCAGCTTTAGGAGCGAAGGTCTGCGCGCTGACGCACTCTCCTCCAAGTCAGTCTCCGAACGTAGCACATTGTGGGACCAGGCACTCGGGTTTGGATTCGGGGATATTCGGTGGTATGGAGAGTTCCGAAGAATCCCAGTTTCCCTGGGGGGCAGAGCGGTTTTTTGTCGGGGGGTCGCTGTTTGTTTGTTTGCTGGTAGTGATGGCTGCAACAATAATTTGCTGCCAACCTGCTTATCTTCCGGAATCTCTGAGGATACGTTGTTGCACGTGTAATCAATCTATCCTTATTTATACAAGACGCTTGACAAGTTAACTGGCAGTGTAGCTCGCTCTCTAAACTTAACTCAGTTACTGCCTAGATCTGTTTTTCTCCGAATCTTGTTGACTCTGGTATCCCTAACTTGGTGACAAGGAATGGAAAGAAATAAAGCTCTTTTAAAAAAACAAAATATACTCTCCACACCCCCACCGCGCAAACAAACAAACAAACAAACCTCACTTTTCATCAGTGATTTCAACTTAATCACTTTCTATAAGTCTCATTCATTGTTCGGTCACGCTTCCATTTCTTCAGAAATCAGAAATAATGCTCAACTCACTCCTGGAGAAAAGATCTGGCACTAAACGTCCTTGCTTTGGGATTCCTAGCTCTAGGTGTGGGAACAAAAGGACTCATCTTCTCTGAACTCCTGTTTCTCTTTTTTGTTTCTTTTTTCTTTGTTTGGTTTTGCTTTTTCTATCTCCAGCGCCTAGCAAAACTCGAACGCAAGAAAATAGCAAACGCTTACTGCTTCTTGATTGAGTTGATTCTCCTCTCTGTAAAAGTATTCATATCTATAATTTCCACACATATGAAGAATGAGCATTTGACACATTTACATACGCATTCAATAACCTCAAAATCAAATGGGAAAGGATTAGAGCATGTGAATCCATACGGACCCAGAATAAGGAAATTGCGGGGGAGGCCTATTTTGTTTGACCAAACCGAATGCCGATTTATAACTACTTCAACTCAAAGATATTTATTCCGCAATAGGATGAGCTTTTATCAATTGCCAGATTGTCTCTTAAGAGAGGCTTTTGCCGGAAATGTCCCTGACTTTTTCTTATGGATTCAAATATTAGACTAAAATTAGTCGAGATCTACTCAAAAGAGTGAAAGAAAGGGGTGATTAAGCAAGTGTTTCGTTCTTTCCATCTTAAAACGTTACACAATGGATATAACCCAAGGCCTTTGTGGTGTTTTCTGCTCTCTCCGCCAGGACAGAGATTTATGACCCTTTCCCGTCAGTGCGTCCCCGAAGCACGGTTCCCTCCTCCACCGTTACTACGGAGTACAATTGAATTATCCTACCGCAGCAGACACGACATCAGCTAAGTATGGGAAGAAAAGTTTCAGAAAATTATTTCATGAAATAAGCTCCTGAGAGACTGTACCTCGGACAGAATTTGTGCTTGAATGAACACGCTTCCAAAGACACAGGGATGAATGGCGTCTCTCTGCATAGCTGAGCGGTTCTTAGTGTGCTAAAAAGTTTTAAGAAAAAGCGATGTATAATGGTGTGCGGGAGCGTGTTTGTGTAAGAGAGAGAGTGTGTGTGTGGTGTCGCTATGTTGGGAGATGGAAGGGGGTGGGGGTAGAGAGCCAAGCCATCGGCTATTAGGTTTGGGAAAACTCGGGATCCTCAGTATAATCGCTATTTCTAAACCAGGTGGGTGCATTATATTATATCAAATGTGACTTAGAAATGAACTCGACCGTGCGCAGCTGGCTGCCCCGCTATAGGGGCTAGAGCTCCTGACGAAAGCGGAACTAGTCGGGGCCCATACAAATCAGAAAAGAGAGAGGATCCTCGCGCAGTAGGAGACTCGAAGAGGCAGCTTTAGGCAGACAAGGAGACAAGAAAATCCACTTTAGGCGGAGACTAGTTAGGACGGGGTGGGGCGTGGGGGGGAACGAAGCCCCTCTCTATCCAACTGGCTCCCCCCCATGCCCAGAGGCTGAGCTCAACTCTAGATTACGGCTCACGAGGAACGGAAAGGAAAGGGCAAGAAGAGAGAGAAAGAGAGGGAGAGGAAGAAAAGTAGCAAAGTAAAGAGAGAGGAGAGTCCCAGCATCCCAGAGGGATTGGAGACGCTTTTCGGAAACTTTGCTAAGACTGTCTCTCGGCCAGGCCTTCGCTTCCTTTCCCTGGCGCCCCCACTGGCCCCTCTCCCAGCTGGGGAACCTCGGCAGAGGACGCTGTAGTCCGCAGCGGGGTAGGAGAAGAGAGGCGGGCCGCTTCATCTTGTCACGATGGCCAGCTACCCGGAGACTGAGGACGATACGGGGACCCTACTGGCCCCGGAGCCAGCCACTGGCCGCCCAGGAAAAGATTCCGAATCCCGGGGGCCCCGAGACTGCAAGGAAGAGTTGAGCCCAGAGAAAAGCGGTGGAGGCGGAGGGGTCCCAGAGAAGCCAGACCCTTCACAGAAGCCCCCTTATTCGTACGTGGCGCTGATCGCTATGGCCATCCGCGAGAGCGCGGAGAAGCGGCTCACGCTGTCCGGCATCTACCAATACATCATCGGCAAATTTCCCTTCTACGAGAAGAACAAGAAGGGCTGGCAGAACAGCATCCGCCACAACCTGAGCCTCAACGAATGCTTCATCAAGGTGCCGCGCGAAGGCGGCGGCGAGAGGAAGGGCAACTACTGGACGCTGGACCCGGCCTGCGAGGACATGTTCGAGAAGGGCAATTACCGCCGGCGGCGGCGCATGAAGCGGCCCTTCCGCCCACCGCCCGCCCACTTCCAGCCCGGCAAGGGCCTCTTCGGTCCCGGCGGGGCAGGAGGCGGCGGAGCCGGCGGCAGTGATGGATACGGCTATCTGGCGCCTCCTAAGTACCTGCAGTCCGGCTTCCTCAACAACTCGTGGCCCTTGACCCAGCCGCCCTCGCCCATGCCCTACGCGTCCTGCCAGATGGCAGCGGCGGCGGCGGCGGCAGCAGCGGCGGCGGCGGCGGCGGCGGCCGGCCCTGGCAGTCCGGGAGGGGTAAAGGGGCTCCCCGGGGCCCCGGCCTCCTACGGGCCCTATTCCCGGGTGCAGGGCATGGCGCTACCCGGTGTGGTGAACTCTTACAATGGCATGGCGGGTCACCATCCAGCGCCTCACCCCCACCCTCACGCGCACCATCCCCACGCCCACCACCTGCACCCAGCTGCGGCCGCGGCTCACCACCCACCTCACCACCCGGCCGCAGCACCCCCGGCCCAGCTCAGCCCCGCCAGTCCCACCGCCGCTGCGCCCCCGGCTCCAGCGCCAGCACAGGCCAATGCAACTGGTCCCCCGCCTGGCCTCCAGTTTGCCTGCGCCCGCCAGCCTGACTTATCCATGATGCACTGCTCCTATTGGGACCACGATAGCAAACACAGCGCCCTGCACTCACGGATAGACATCTGAGGGAGGGACAGAGGAGGGCAGGAAGAAAAGAAAGGAGAAAGCAGAGCCAGCAGCCGAGATACCAAGCATCGGCGCCAGAAACAGTGTCCCATTTCCATCCGCTGGCCAAAAAGTCCAGGCATCCAAACCAAACTTCAGAAACGGACTGCAAGACATTTCCTTGCTGTTTCTGCCCTCTTTCTTCAGCTTCGATCTTTCTTTACTCTACTTTCTTCCTCTCTTCTTTTCTCGCTCTTTCTCCTCTTCCATCTCCCTTCTCTTCTCCCTGTTGCTTTGTCTCCCTCTTGCTCCCTTCTCGGTTTCTTTCCGTTTTCTCCCTCAATCTTTGGCCTCAGGCTGTTGCTAAATGTTCCTCAATCTCACTCGTCCAGCCTTTAAAAACCCCCTCCTCTCACTTCTCTTCTTTCCAAACTGGATGAACTGTGCCAAAATTTTTGCAGAGGAAAAAAAATATCAGTCCCAATGTCCCAGCCAGTCCCAACCCTGTTCCACATCGTTTATCTGGAGTCAATGTGTAACCCCGGGGGCTCCGGCTACACCACATCTTACAGGTCTGTGAGCTGATGGCATTTTGATTGTAATTGCAATGTGAACTCTAATTCTGACATAGTCGCCCCCCTACTTTAAAAAATCTATGAAAGGGGAGGTAGTTTTCTATTTGAAACCTTCCTACAAAGAATGTTATTGATGAAGGGTTGGGGGAGGACAGCGGAAAGATGGGAGATGAGAGTTTTCCCTGAGGGGAGGGGAAAGAGTGAATAATGTGTTGCGAGAATCACCTGTCCTGGGCATCAGACTTCCTACTTTGTTTTTAGTCTTAAAACCCATCTTTCAGAGAGGTTGCACTTCTATACTCTTCCCCAATAATATAGATAGTGCATTTCCTGACGAGGAGGGATTTGCTTGAGCTCTGTTTCAGAAAGTAATGTTACATTTCTTTAAATAACAAAATAAAGCAAAGCCCTGCGGAGAAACCAGTGAAATGTTGTTGCCTTGAGGGGCAAGTTGCTGCTAGAATGTAAAATGAAACGCAAATTTATTTTTTTAAAGCCTATTCAGGAAGTATATCAGAATTATTTTATTTGGGCCTTTAAAATTGTTCTCCCAGCTGCAAAGGGAAAATGCTTTGTAAAAGATGGAATTGGAGTATGGTTCTCTTTAGCTCTTCTAACTGAGAAAGTCCAATTTCACTTGATCTTTTCAAGACCTCCCCATATATATTGTTTTCTGGTAGCTGGCTGTCAATCAGTCATTCTCCCATCCCTCTTTTTTTTTTTTTTTTTTTTTTTTTTTTAAGAAAAATAATTATTTTTCGGCTGCGGATCTACGACCTCGTCTAAAATAATGTGAAACCCAGAAGCGTAGATACCGGGGCGAATTTCCAATGATTTTATAAATATGTAAGCCCATAGCTATTGTTGTGTAGTGTTTTGTGGGGACCAACTTTTCTAGAGTCAACTATAGCACTTTTAATGTATTTTCTAGTATTGTAAATTCTCGAATAAAATGTTTTCCTTTCTTTTTAACGAGGCTTCATATTATTTCGATGCCGAACTAGTTTTGGTAAATCTAAAAGGGGTTGGGGGGAGGACACGGAGATAATTCAACTACACATTTTGCTCTTAATAGGAGCGCTCAAAGTGGTGATTGAGGACAATCTGGAGCTTTCGGTAATGTGATTATTTTCTTACGGTTTAAGATCATTTTCATTCTTGTTGGTTCTGACAGCTTCAGAGAGAGTTCTAATATACTGCCCATTTTCAAGTTTTCTTCCAAGATCTAAATGTATTTTTATAGTTTAACAGAAACGTGAGTTTTACAATTTGAATAATTGACTGTGTGTGAGTCGTGTGTGCGTAGCAATGCAAATACGCTGTTTTCTAATATGTCCATACTTTTATGTGTCTATAGCTACCACACACCACCAGCATATCTCCCAACTTTATTGAAAGTCAACCACATAATTCATTATTCTCAAAACCAAAGAATGGTAGAACTGGGGGAGATATCTTTAAAAGAGAGATCAATTTAAATCCAACACCTTGATTTTAAAAAGAAGGAAACTAAAGTCCTTTGGGGTGAAGTGACAACAGTCCGCATGCCCAAAGCAGATCGGTGCCAATTTATAGTATTTGACAGTTCCTTAGATCGTCAGTGATTTGTTTTAGAATCCTTTAAGCCAAGAGCACTTATTAAATAGCTGAAGAAACAATGTTTTTCTTTCTTTCTTTTTCTGATACCTGTACAATAATGAATAAATAGCAGTGCTTTCATACAAGTAACCAGGCATTTGAATTGTTTCCAAAATTGTGAGCTCAGAAGTGGATTAAGGGTGGGTTGCCTTTCATTACTTTAATGGGATTACAGGTATCATTCTAAACCATTTGCCCTTGGTGATGATGCAGCTGTGACCTGTTTCTGTTAGTTGAGCTTCCCCCCACCTCCATTCATTTATTAATATAAACCTGTCCCTCCCCTCACCACTTCCTCAGCTCGCAGCTATCTAGAGATAGAGATACCAAGTTGGATCTTTAAACTAGGAGAGAATGGATCACATGGGAAAGTGGAAATAGGCAAATTGGTTTTCTGAGCTCATCTAGAGCCCGGGAGAGAGTTGAGGCTCCTCTAGATTCATTCTGGAGATGTAATCTTTTTTTTCCAGCAAGATGGTGAACATTTGGAGTTATAGTCTGCTTGTGTCTAAAGCTGCCAAGCTTTTAGGACCAAGGGGAGTGCTCGAAAATAATTCCTCACCCGGATCTGTCCCCTCTCTTCTCTGATATCTCTTAGATAGCTGGACTTAGGCCTGTTTCTGGCAAAGGTGTAAGGAAGGCTTTGCGCTTCTCGGCTTTTGGAGGTGACTAGACCTTTCAGGAAAATTTTGCAGTAAAAGATGGGGACTAGCAGATAGAAATGTGTGATAATATAGAGACTGAGAGACAAAACTGAAACTTTCCCATTTCTCACTGTTGACTTTTGCTTCTTGTAGAAAACCAAAATTCTGCACTCAATATCTTTGTGCAAGTCCTGAAGTGTGTATGTTATATGTATGTAATGTGTTTGTGTATGTCTAGTGTAGTTTGTGTAGATAAGAAAGGGAAGATAAATGGTTCTTCAGTTATATTTGAAATGTTTTTATTTACTTTTTCTGCTCCAAAAAGGAAATCAATTATTTGGTTTTGAAAAAGAGAAAGAGGCTGAAAATCTTCGTCCCTTGCTGTAAAACCAGAGAGAATATAATGGGTATCCAGGAAAGTGAAGTGGGGCTAGGACTGTTTGACACCTTATACTAGATATCTCTAAACCCAAGTTCTGCTCTAAGGTGAATTACCAGCACTGAGTTGTGGGGAGAAAGGCAAGGGTCAGGACAGAGCAAAGACAGTGGGCAACCACTTTGGCTCCAGGCAAGACTGAACTAGGAGAGCAAAAGCAGAATGGAAAATGGGGAAGAGAAGGAAGAATCTAGTGAAATCTGACAAAGGAGTGCGCATCAAATTAATCTAAATGTAAGGATCTCACATTTATACAAGGTGAGGGGGAGATTTTCCATTACCCTAGTCTGCGTATGGTAACCTTTTACCAGTTCTAAAAGTTTAAGCTCCCTGATTTCTGTTGCACTTTTTCTCTATTCCCTCCTTTTCCATCTCCTTCTCCAATTCTTTCTATCCTCCTTCCATTTCTTTCTTTCTTTTCTAAATTTTCTTCTTTTCCTTGTTCCTTTTCTTCCCTTCCTTCTATCTGTCTTCCCTTCTTTTTTCTCCCTTTCTTTTTTCCATTCCCTCCTCTCTTCCCTTACTTCCTTTTTCTTTCTTCCTCTCATCTGCTTTCCTTCCTTTATCTTCCTTTATTCCTTCCTTCCTTCCTTTCTTTCTTTTCCATTCTTACTCCCCACTACAAGGATATTCTGAAGATAAATTGTCTGAAGAAATTTCAAAGTCAGGGGGAAATGAGCTTGAAATTATTCCAGTTTGTCTAAAAAAAAAAATGAAACTTATACAAAGTCTAAATAACCTCCAGTCTGAGGTGTAGGTGCATATAAGTCTATGTCTATATACATATGCATAAATGTGTTTCTGGATGTGTCCTGCATATTGAATGAGAATATACTGTAATTAAAGTAAATATATAATGTGTTCAAGTAAGAGTTAATAAGAATGATTACTCGTGCTGACAGTCACAATATTTTATGTTATATATACATATGTGTCACACTCACCAATGCAAACATATGCATGCCCTGAAACACATATGTTTACAGTGCACATATGTGTTCTTTCTATTCACAAAGAGTATGTATAAACACAGTATGCTTTTTCATTCACATACACAACTATGTCTTATTCCCTCTTTTCTGGCACCAGTTTTCTTTTCCTAATGTGCAAATTCCTTTCATTCTTCATCCTAGTGTTTTAATTAATCTTCATGCACCTGGAACAGAGAACAAACTTCCCCTGAAAGCAACTCAAGTGAGTTCTCATGCAAGGGGGCCCTTCAATGCATTTGTCAAAGAAGTGCAAGTATTCCCAGTAAAAGGGAAGTATCCTAAAGGTTAAGCATCCTAAAACCTATGGGAGGCCATAAGTCTGCAAAGTACCTTAGCCCTCATAGCTTCAGCCCTGAAGCTGCAGGATAATTGTTTTAACTGACCTTGGATTTGTTGAGCTCTTTTATGTGTATATCACCTTCTTTTACAGAAATAGCGATCCAGTTTTCTGTGTCTTGGCTGAGTTAAGAAGATGTGTCTGGCATTTGGCAGTTTCCCTTATCCAGTTTTCTAGATCTTGGGGATAAGGTCAAGCTGCCCTATTAGTTCAATCTGGACTGAGTTCCTATATCTGGAACATGTATAGTTCACTACCTAAATGCCCAGGGCAACCTGAAGAGAAATTATGGGTATACCAGCAAGGAAGCTAAGGAGGAAGATGAACATGAATACTGTGCTTAGAGGTCTGGCTTTCAGAGGGCCAGACCACCCTGACCTTTTGGGAAAAGTGGAACAGGTGGTAAATTCTAAGTCCTTGTTTCCTTGATCTTTAATGTGGTCTTCCATTCAAGTCCTATCTGCATAGTTAGTATTAGTGCAGAGGATATGAGATTTTTGATTTTCCAGGGGTCTATTCCCTGGTAAATTTAACTATCATTGGCTTTTGTTTTCTTCTAATTCCATCCCTTCAAGCAGCTTATGAGGTAGTTTGTACTAAAAGTCAGACACCCAGATCAAAACTGAAAAATGCAGCTACTGAATCCTGAAAAAATAAAAACAAAAACAAAACTATATTTGACTGTGTATCAGTTTCCATCCAGATATTTGGATCTATGCTAAGAAAACGCTAGTCAGTATCCAAATTAAAATAAGGTCCAAGAAGGAGAGAAGGATCCACTGGGGGGAGTAATGGGTGAAGTCTGAAAAAAAGAAAAGGGGATCTTGACCTGGGATGAACTGGTAGTAGATACTCCAGGACATGGGAAGGTATCTGATAGAAGCTGGCATAAGACGAATCCAATGTGAGTTAGGGAAGGACTTAGAAAACCAAAATTGAATGCTTCTTCAAGTTGGGGGGGTGGGGGTGGGAAGAAAATCCAGTTATATGAATTTTTCACTAAAGATACCTTCACCTAGGTATCTTGGGAATCTCTTTTTTCCCAATTCCCTTGTCCTCTTACAGGAAATTTTTGGATAAGAAAGTTGTCATAAGTCTATCTGCCTGGACAGGAGGAATGGAATGGGAAAGATAAAAGAATTGTCCTATAATGGACAGCCTGGACAGTGGACTCTGGAGACTCGATTGAAAACTCAGCTCTGACAACACTGGCTGAAGATTCCTGGTTTTTTTAGTTACCTGGGGGTCCTGCCCATTTCCTCCCATGACCTTCTTATTACTTGTCCTCTTCCCAAAGAGTTCTGAGGCCTGGAAGCTAATGACTCCAAGGGTTAGAGAACCAAAGAATGTTAGAAATGAAAGAGACAACAACTTAAAAGTTTTCCTTCGACTGCCTCATCTTACCCACAAGTCAGGAATAAATTGTAATGTTGGAGGGGGTGAAGAAATTCGGAAGCACCCTTGTTTTGTTTCATTTGTTTTATTTGGAGACAGCGACTCTAGAAAAGAAGGCAAATGACGATGGATAGACTCCACTTGTGAGCGATGATTACTGCTCTCGCAACAGCAACCAGCAGACCTTCATTAGGAAGTGAAAGTATCTGCCTCCAGCCGGGGCTCTCTTTCTAGTAGCTGCCGGCTGTGCTCATAAAATAGAGTCTACCGGTATGATATCGCTTAGCGTCGCAGAGCATTAGACCTAAGGAATGAAACAGAGAACAAAATAAGATCAACCAAAATCAAAAAGAAACCTTTCGTTTCGGTGCCACTGAGCAGAGATTTCAGAACAATTTACTAGGGGCTCGTTATTCTGATATTCTCTCTGAACCCGAAGTATTAGAAGCCTCCTCCCCACATCTCTTCTATAGTCCAGAAATAAGGCTCCGTGGTGAGAGCCTTAGGGAGCTACTCGAGTCAGAACGGAAGGACTGTAGGACCAAGTTGTCTTGTCTCTGATGGTCAGTGCTCCAGGCTGGTATCCGCTAAGCGCAGCTCCCGGGGCAGAGTACACGTGCCAGCTTCCAGTTCCCACAGGGATTGAATACCGAGCGAGCTCACAAGAAGAACCTTCCCGGCCCAGGACAGGGCAGTCTGGGGCTGTTCCGGGCAGAAGAGCCTCGGAGAGTGTGCGGCAGAGCCATTTGAACCGAAATAGTGTGTAGGTAACTTCACAGAGATAGCTTTATCAGAAGTTGTATTCATAAATTGTTGCCCGGGAGAAGGGAGGGTTTGGAAGCAGAGTGAGTTAGAGAGAAGAGGATAGTAGGTTTGCTCAGGTGGATGCTTACAACTATAAATTCCTACTGACAGTTTTTTACCTCAAAAAACCTTTGATTTTTCGAAATCAATTGTTCGGAAATTCCTCCTTGTATAAAGACAATGTAATTATCTCTCCAGAAAAGGATTTCTGATATTGGGGTCCGCAAAATTTGATTTTTAAAAAATATAGAGAACTTCATTTCAAAAATAATTAGCTTCCTTCATAACGCTGTGTATTTTATAAATTTAGAAACTTTATCCTGAGATGCAGTCCAGATTGCCAAAGGACACACACACGTTAAGAAGACCCTCTGCTCTAGTGAATCTAGGAACTAAATAAGTGTTTAATAAGCAGTTATATTTTTATTTGTTTTGTTCCTGTTGTTTTTTTAAAGAAGAGATTAAAAAACTTTCACTATTTCATTCACTTGGATCAAATCCCAGACGCACCCTTCCCACCTTTCTCGGGCCCAGCCCTAGCCTAGGTGCACAATTATGAAATGTTTGTTCTAAAAGGGAACAAATTCAAAAGGAAATATGTCATATTGGTTCTGGTCTTGTTACCCGACACCCCTCGTTCTGACGGCATCCTTGTCCCCTTGTATCCCTAGTTGTGTGGGTTTTGAAGATGCCAAAATAGACACAGGCGTTAAATAGTTCGATCTAGAGGGGAGGAAAAAAAATAAGAAGTACGAGTTTTAAATAATTTAATGATCCTCCAGTATTTCTCCGCTGTTCCCCAGCTCCATATCCCTTAGCGCTGGTGCATCTCTCCTACGCAGAGAGAGGCTAGGCTAATTCAGAGCCACAGTCTCTTAGGTTTTTCAACTCTGCCGGGAGCCTTGGGAAGCTATGTGCCGAATGTGGAGAGTTTCTTCTGGATTGAGAATACTATCCCCGCTGCGAATATTAATCTCGGGTGCTATATCAGACCCGGGTGGGATCTAATGACTTAGGTCAGATAGGGTTACAGACTAACTCAAGCTCTCTCCAGGATTCCTTAGAATAAGGAGCCCGTACAAACTAATGAAACATCCCTAAAGGCATCTGAGCTGTGTTGAACCTTATTTAATACAGTGTGGCTTTGGGGCAGGATTTACTAGGATGCAAATTCTAAAACAGATTCCTTTTTCAATAAACCGAACAGATCACTTTTGTCAGCCCAAATTGCCTCCCACAATTTTTTTTCCTTCAATTACAATATAATTTTCTTGGGGGGAGGGGGGGCAGAGAATGGGGAAGATCGCCAATAGGAGTTACAAATTGATAGTGGTTCTCACTAATACATTCTAGTAAAGGTTCATGGAAAGCTAAATATTTCTTTGGGGATTGTACAGTCTAAAGAGACTAGGAGTATTACAAATGCCGGCACTGTTTGATAACTCCTTTTTTTCTTTCAGGAAATCTGGCCACTAAACATCTCCAAGATTCGTTATCCCAAATAACAGCATGGTGTGGGTGAAAGATCGTTGATTTGGTAGGGCAGTGTCAGGAAAATTGGGTTCTACTTGGGGATTCTTTGAAGAAGTTACCACTAATTAGTGCTGGCTCCTTGAAGAAATTACCCTTTTTCCTAGACTCCGTTTCCCTCCTTGTAAAATGAAAGGACTCCGTTTCCCCTTTTGTAAAATAAAAGAATTGAATTGAGTGTTCTAACATTCAATGTTTGTCTGACATTGTTTTCTGTTCAGTTTTCCTTTGTGAAACCCGGTCTGGAGATGTGTGGCTAAGAAGAGGCAGTTGCTGACTATATAGTTTTGCAAGCTTGCAGAGTGGCCACTGGCGACCTTCCCCTGACTTCTCTGACCCGAAGAGATTGGTAACCTCCAGTCTCTCTTGGAGATTTCAAAAGAAACTGTGTAGTAACGGAAATTGCAAGCTTTTATGTCTGGAGTGGCTTCAGGTTCAAATGACAATGCCAACTTCCTTGAGATTTAACTATTGTTAAAAAATGCTAAGTAAAATTTGGAAGGAATTAGAGATAGAAAAATAGAGAATTCTGTGTGGGGAGAAAGGACCAGTCTGCTTTTCTGTGGATGGAACTGGGGTTCCCATTGAGTAAGCCTAAGATTATAGTCAGAATGGGTTTGGTTGGCCCATATTCAAAGAATTCTGAACATACTTGATTTATAGATTGCCACCAAGCTAAATAGGCCATCAGGACACACTGGCAGCAACCAGAGAATTGTAGACTTTTCAAGGTCTCCCTTTTGCTCTCTCTGTCTTTCTCTGTCTCTGTCTCTGTCTCTGTCTCTCTCTGTCTTTCTGTGTGTCTCTGTCTTTCTCTGTCTCTGTCTCTGTCTGTCTCTGTCTCTGTCTCTGTCTCTCCCCACAATGACTTGTCCAAGGTCATGCAGCTAACTAGTGACAATTCACTTCTGGTCAACCACAATTTACTTTTTTCATTTAAAAAAAATAGATTCTCCCCTACATTTCTACTGGAAGAAAAATCTCTTTCTTTAACTGAAGACAATCAAATGCCAAGTTAAGAAGAAGAATCCTGAGGAAATTTTATTATCCCTAAAAATAAAGGAAAGGATTATGAGAGGGATTTTTTTTTGGGGGGGGGAGGTAGGTAAGAAAGAAAATCAAATATCTCTTCTTAAAAATTAACTTCCATGCAACCCAGCCAAAAGCAATGTGTCTAAGAGGAGGGTCAGGAAATAGAGCCCCAGGAGTGACACTAGTTCCCTTTGTCCTCTTTCCTGAAGCCCTTATGCCTTCCCCACCCGGGGCAGAGATAAACACGGCCTCAGGCTTTCCTAGGAATTTCGTGAGGAGGGGGAGAGAAGGAGAAGAGTGGGTGGCAGGCGGCGGTTCCCAGCTCAACTCCAGATTTATTTTAAGCTAGTTTTGAAAATGCCTTCACAAACAGACGTCTCCAAACTTCAGAGCTAGGCTGAAGGTCTCCATCTGGGTGGAATGGCAGAGATAATATCCTGGAAGACAATCAGCACCTGGGGAAGCGAGAATGCATTATAACCTCCTTATACACAGCCCAGTGCCTTGCACATAGTAGGCGCTTAATAAATGTTTGATGCGTTAAGTTGAATTGAAGCCTCAGCCCAGTGTGTTGTGTTGGAATAGAATTACTAGCAGAACCTTTGCTGAGATTAAAACCTTTGGCTGAAAAACAGAGCCTGGGACTGGAACTCGAGCAGCTTTGGGGTTCCACCGGAAACCGGACTCTCCTCCCTCTCCGCCTGACTTCGGTGGGTCAATCTCATTGCTTCTTTGTAATTCTCTCTCCTGCCGGGTAAATGCAGCGATTGTGGCAGCAGTAGGGTGTTTTCCCTATCGCTTTCTGTATTTTATAAACAGAGGTCGCAACCGAATGTAAACTGCTGCAGTTTATTTAAACACGCATCATGTTTCACTGAGGCTTTCACAACGCCCCCTTTCTCCAGGCTATCCAGCTGGTTATTTCCCCAGCATCCCAGTCCTACTCTTCTGTCAGTCTCTGGACTAGGATTGAAGGACCTATCGCGAGTCAGAAAACGAAGTGTACTTTCTGCATGTTTCCGCCTGGGACTGGGGACCCGGAGAGCTGGAAAGGCAGCTTCTCTCTTCCTCCTATCAGAGAGCGAAACATTTTGGTCAGAAGACATAGAAAACGAGTCCTTCGTGGCCAAAGGTCTCTTTGTTCCTTTCACCAGTCAGGCGACACGGGGAGAAACTGAAACAATTCCAACTTAAGCAGCGTTTTTAAGGTTTACAAATTGCCTTCCCTGGATAATTAATGAAAGTCTTATTTCACCGTTTTACGAATTGGAAAACGGACTCAATCCTGAATCAAAAGAATTGGTCAATTCTATGATTAAATAAATGAACCACTTTTAGGATCTTTGTAGTTAAGTCCATCTTTCTCACTATGCCATTTTGGAAAAGGGTATAGGTGTTTGGATAGGTAAAATTAGGTTAACTCTGTGTGTGTGTGTGTGTGTGTGTGTGTGTGTGTGTGTGTGTGTGTTCCTCTGAGCTCCATGAAAGACAATGCAATGAATTTGAGAGAGGAAGAAAATAATGATCAAATAATGAAGACAAAGGTACCCGAAACCTGTGTTATCAAGTATGCTCTCCAGTCCCTCAGGCCTAAAGAAACAGAGCTTTTCTAAATCTATCAAAATGCCCCCAGCTCTGTAAGCCTGTAACTTGAACCCCATTTGGGGGGCCAGCCCGATGGAAGATAACGGAGCCAGAGCAGCCAAATTGCTGACTAGCCAGGACTCTAGATCCGGGCTTCCCGGCAACCTAGAAGGGGAAACACTCACCTGCATCTCCCTTTCTATCATCTTGAATATGCTGTCTCCCATTGTGTCCCAGACGGACAAATGTTGTATCACGGAAACCTTTTTCTGAAAAGACTAGTTTTATATGCCCATGTAATCACAGACTCGAATGTTGGTTTCAAATGAAAGAGGCTTCAAAACTATCTCACCCACCATCTCCTTTAATTTATTTTAGAAAACTGAGGCTCGATAAGGTTAAGGCATTTGCTCAAGGTCACTGATTGTAGAAGTCCAGACTAGAACTCAAATAGCCTCACTCACAGTCCCTGGCACGGTTTGGCTTTTTCCACTGCATCAGGGTAGTATGTGTATGCATGGACCGGGAAGGACTCACTACATATTATGTTTGCCTGTCATATACGTGTATGTATGTGAGTCCACCCTACAAACAAAATGTTAACAATAAACGTTTATTATGCTTACTACAGTGCTGACGAAGTCGCATATTTGGGAACGTATATGAGAACATTCACTTGTATGTGAAAAATCTCATTGTGTATATAATATGTAAAAATACTAAATGCTAAACTTGGAAACATCAAGTATATTATCATAATAATATCAGCCACAACAATAACTACTCCCTATAACATGATTTAGTTGCTAGAATCCTTATAATTTAGATGATTCACGTTCAAGCCTTACCTCTGATGAATGGTTACTATAATTATGAAAGTTGCCAAGGGTACTGAGAAATTAAATGACAATTCCAAAGACTATAAATTGTACATTTGCATTAGTGAAGGAAGTTTTCACATCAGTAGTTCCCAGTTATTGAAGAAATCAGGAACTGTAACTTCATTTAAAAACAACAATATTTCCATATAGTTTTACAAAGTGTTTTCCTCACAACAATCCTGTAAGTACTGTTAAGAGTGTAAAATTGTCATTCGAATGACATTTAAAGATGAGGAAACAGAAGTTCAGAGATATTAAATGTATTGCCCAGAGTCACGAAGCTATTAAAGGTCAGCCTCAGAATTCCATAAAAACCAAGTTGGGACTGAAGTATTAAAATTGCCTGTTTTTTGGTGCTGTCTTTGTGAGACACTTTCCTGATTGTGGAATATATGGGCATGTGCTTAGCTGTTTTGTGCTTGAATCGGATGCTCCCATGAGTGCTATTCCCAAGAATGCTATTTCTTGTTTCCCTGTATCCCCTGCAGCAGCCAATAGACCTTTAGATGTTCACCAGTCTAGTACCTGGATACTCATTCTTGGACGCCAGCACTACTCTCCAGTTTCGTCAGCTTTTTGCTCTAATCAGTTCTGCAAGGTATATTCATGGTATTCACTTGTGGGCTCATATGCTTTTCAAGATAATTCTTTAATTCAAATCAACAAGCATTTATTAATAACCTGCTATGTATCAGGCCCTGGGAATACAAAGTACCTAGGTACATCAAGTGGATGGAGCCCTGAGGTGGAGTCTGGAATAAACTAAATTCATATTTAGCTTCAGGAACACTTACTAGCCGCGGGCCCTTAAGAATGTCACTTAACCTAAATTTCAAGTGTAAAATTAGGGTAATTATAGCACCTACCTCACTAGGTTGTTGTAAGAATCAAACGAGATAATGTTGTAAAAGGCTTAACACGCTCAAGGAACTATTTTAGATTTTTAAAAATTATAACAGAAACAAAAATAAAAACTGTCCCTCTCCTCAAAAAGCATTAGGTTAGAGCTGGCAAAGACTTTAGAAATTATCTATTCCAACTACTCATTTTACGGAAGAAACTGAGACTTAGTGCGTCTTGCCCATTTGCTTGAGCATGAGTGTGTCCAGGCGGATTTATCAAAAACCCTTTTGTGGAACCGCCTTTTCCTCAGGGTTCTGGTTCTAGGCTTCTGCCCTTCTTGAACCACAATCTTACATTCTATTTCCCTGGAAGGGGAGGTCAGTCTCTATTTGGATCAGTCCGATCAACAGTCTTGCGCAAAGAAGAAGGAGGTGGCCTCTACAATCCAATCTTGTTCTGAACCAGACCCGGGACGCAGTGACCTACAACTGTTGCAGCCTTGGGCCGAAGGCAGGGCGGAATGGGCAGTGAAGCCAGAGGTGGCACAGCTGCTGGGAGAGCTCGGGAGCCTCCACACCCCCAGGAGCGGCACGGAGGTTGGCAGGAGCAGGAGGCCCGCACTGCCCACTATAGCCGTTGCAGTTTGATGCCTTCGGGAGCCGGAAACTCCTCTCCGCCGAAAAGAATTGACTCCTAAAAGTTCCACCGCTGGGTGTATAGCGCCTTTTTCTGGCCTGGTCTCTGCAGTTTCTGCTATAGAGCACAGACCTAGTGCGAGCTGGAGAGCGGTGAGCGCCGTTCTGGTCCACCACCATTTCATAAAAATCCAATGTATTTGTGTAACTCATTCAGCTTGCCCAAGGTCTTTTCACGCCCACTTTCTCCTTTATTCCGTTAATATAAGCAGTGCTATTAATCCAGGGTCAAGGTGCTCTGGGACCCAGAGTAGAAGGAAGACTGCATCAACCTGAATCCTTCTCTCTTAAAGAGCGGGAGATAGAGAGAGAAATGTGCAGAGAGAGAAAATTTCACATGCGAACCCCAAGGCAAGTCAGTATTTTTTATTTAACAAGTGAGGCACACCTTTCAATTGTCCTTTCTTCTTCCCAGCCCCTTTTGCCATGAATCCCATTCATTTCTCCTCCTCAACCCTCCTCGCAACTCTCCACCCCTAGGTAGGGTTTATTCAAAAAAAGACAAACCCGGAAGGGTTGCTGAGGTCAGGGGCCTGAAGCAAACAGAAAGGACATTTCGCAAGCGATTAGAGGTAGAATCCATAGCCATCCTGAGCTTCAATCACAGGAGTTATGTCATTTCTAACAGAACCCCGCAAAGGTTCTCTCCACCCCCTGCCTTACCCTACCACCTTTCCCTGCACTAAATTGTTTTCCCTTCCCAGGAATCAGCACTCCTTATTTTCTCTCGTCCTCTCTTTCTTCTCTGGAGAGCCGGGGGTCACAATACACTCAGTTCAACGAGACATTTCCTGCATTGTCCAGTAAGCCATAGACAATGAGAATTACTGCTAGTCACAGTAATTGCTAATTAGAAGGAATCTATATACATAGAGTATTAAAGTTTACAAGTCGATTACTTCACAATCTCAGGAGGAAGGTAGAGTAAGTATTATTATCTTCCTTTAAAACATGAAATTAATAATAAAGATTCATTATCAATGTTATCATCATTAGTTTTATAGTTTACTGATATCCTTACTTTTTACAAACAATATTACTGAAGAGGTGCAGTGGAAAGAGTCTTGGACTAAGTCTGAAAAGCTAGATTCTAATGGGTTCATAGAACTCTGCCACAGTTATCTGAGTAATTTTGGACAAGTCACTTTTATTCTGGGCCTCTCCATTTCTGTAAAATGAGAGGTCTGATTTCTAAAGTCACTTCCAACTTTAATAATCTGTGAAACCGTTTTTTAGGCGATTGGAAACTTTTTAAAGTTATCTTGTCTTTTCTGGTTTCTCATACTTCACCTCTTTCATTTTCATTGCCTTTTACCTCTCCTTCAATAAATATCACTAAGGACTGTGGTTTTAGCTGGTGGTATATTTGAGTGACTAAATTTGATGGTTTGTCTTAGGCAAACCATTTCGCCTTTCTGGGCTTCAGTTTCCTCTTCTTAAATAAAAATCGGTTTGATCTGGATGATCTCTGAAGGATTTTTTCCCCCTAACTCGTAAAAGTAAATTGAATATAATTCTAGCATTTGGAATGTAGCACTGCGTTTTACACGGACAGCAGAGTCTGGCCGCCACTTTTTTGTGCCTCAATGCTGCCCTCTCCCGACAGTTATACGTATTCACAGCCCTTTCCTAGACAGACCTAGTTTGTGATTTTATTGTTCAGTTTGTTATATACGGGTAAAAGAGAAAGGGATGTAAGCAGGAGGAATGAGAGCTGTCCCCCAGAGTTTGGAAGTCCAGGACCGACCACAAGGAGCCTCAGGTGTGGATGACCTTCTAAGAGGCAGATTTGGAGTAGTCTTGCTATGTCAGCTGAAAGTTTCTCTGTGCCAAAGTAGCCACGACCCATGGTACACTTGCTGGATGGGCAATGGAGGATTTATGGCTATGTTTTTTAGGGCTGTTAGACTGTAATTTCCATCTTATCTAGCATTAAATTTATTTTTGCTATGGGGAAAGAGAAGGGAATAAGCATTTATATCTGATCTACTATGTGCCTAGCACCGTGCAGTGATCATCAAAACACTCCTATGCTCTAGAATCCACAATGCTCAGAACTCCAAACCTCTGTCTGGTTTTAGAGGTGAAATCTTTAAGAGTGAATCAATCCCTTACTTTGTAGTAATGCTTCATGTCATGAAGGCAGAGAAGAATAAATTCATTATAATTTAAACTTATATCATCTTCTATGGTTATGTTTCTATATATTTACATACTTTGTATCCCTGACTAGAATGTAAGTTCCCCAAAAAGAGCAACCAGCTTTCTCTTGTAACAAACTCTTTCAGAGACATATGTGGGAATTGTGTACAAATAAGGTATCAAAGTTATACTGCAAGTAAAAATGTACATTATTGACTTAAAGGGAGCATTTTCAGCTTAGGGCATGAACATTTCTGAAGAAAGATATGCCCAAGGGATCTACCCTCATAGTATCAAGCAAAGGACTGAGAGCACAAGAAATGCTCATTGAATATTAAATATTCACTGCCAAAATGTCGAATCAAAAATATATGAAGAAGCAGTCACAGAACAATACAAAACAGCTATCAAATGTTCATATATATAGTTTGGACTGATAGTCAAGTTTACACTAGCATTTGGGGAGTTGAAAAACAGGATACCCAATCTTTTTCTCTGCTTTAGTCCATAGTAAATATCTAAACCCATGCCGTCTCTAGAACTAAACATTTAATGAACTGACAAATCTTTTATCTATAGTTCTCTGTGTTTCAAGTCCCTTGTTAGCTAGGTTCTTATGACAGGGAAAGATAAAAAAGATATCGAAATGTAGGACACAGTGGTTCCAAAGCTCAAAAAGATTTCAATAAATGACACTAACACAGTTATATAGTGTTAAAGCTTACAAAATACAGTGAACATTTATTTAGTACCCAATACATGCTACAATGAACACAGAGAAATTCAAAGACAAAAATTAGTCCCCTACCTAAAAGAGCTTACATTCTACTGGAAAGAAGCAACGTGTACGTGATTAAGTAAATGTAAAATATAGTCAAAGTCATTTTGGGATAAGGAAAGTACTACTAACTAGTGGTGTCAAGATACTGGGCTAGAGTACTTATAAAAGCTTAAAAGATATAGGGTCTAAAGCCTCCTTGAGTTTAATAGGAAGTTAAACAAAAACACAGCATTGCATGATGCACATATCAGAGAAGAGCAAAACAAAATGTTTGCTTCACAATCACCCTATGAGCAAAATAGTACAAGTTGAAATTTGGTATTTGAAAACAGGACCCCTGACTCTAGGTTGTGTCCATGCTACTTCCCAAGGTAAAAATTTTATGTAGCAAATAGCTAGGGACTAATCTAGATAATCCAAATAGAACATATTATGATGCATATTGTATGCATATAAATGCTGAAAGGATATAAAACTTGAAGTGATTGTAGAGACCAAGGTCAAGGGAGATCCTGACACAAGTCAAAAAATTCTACCCTGCCTCTCTCTCTTCCAGAGGATTGTACAGACTGGGTTTTTGTGAAGCTGTGGGAACTGCTGTGCATCATATCCATGACTCTTTGGGAAGTAGGGAAATTAGGGGAAGGAAGGGAAGAAGGGAAGGGAGGGCCAGAACATACATTTCCAGTGAATAGACTGGGTGATTTCTCAATTTTCCTCTTTGGTCCTTGGCCCCAAGTACTGATATTGGACAAAAAACCCATTTCTGGCACTAAGCCTTATCCCTGTTTCCATGGCTGAAGAAGTCACTTCCAGTGACCCAGTCTGAGCTGCACCCAGAGTCTATTGAAATCTGAATGTAGGGTCAGAACTGTTTATTATACAACAATTAAAACAGGAAAATATGCAAAGCCTTCATTCAGAGGGATCCGGCTATTGTTAAGCCAGAAAAATGATTTTTGTTTCTAAATAAAAAGTACATTTGTGCTTTACAAAAAATATAGACACATCTGGCTGTGTCTATACAGTCACAAAGGAAAGTGAATTTGCCAATTTATTTGATCAATGTAAACAGCCAATCTTAAAAAGTGTTCCTTCAGCATGGTTTTTCCTGATCAATTGTTTACACAGTTCAGATGAACCAAATTTCGTATTGTTTCGTGGCTCTTAGAATGAGCCTGTCTCTCCCTACCACTATCACCCCCAACCAAAAAGAAAAACCAAAAAACCAAAAAAACAACAACACATAACTATAGTAAAATTGGACCCAGACAGATAGTTTTCTTCTAGACTGATTTGGCCATTTTAGCCTTGGTTTACATAGGGAAAAAAAAAAGGAAGCAGACTTTAATTAAGATTCGTTGATGATTTTAATCAGTGTAGACAACAGAGTAAGATAATTGACTTTCAAAAAAAAATTCAAAAGATAATTGAGTTTCAAAATAGACTAGAAAAAAAATTTAAAAGCCTCTCTTTGTGCTAATATGATGTTAGATGAACCCTATATGTCAAGACTCTCTCTGCTGAAGCTTACTAACTCCTTTTTCTCTGCAAAAGCCAGGAGGAGCTTATATGTGCTGTTCTGAAAAGGATATGATTTTACATCTCAAAATTAACATGTCCAAACAGAACTCATTACCTTCATCCCGAATTTTTCATTCTTTCAATCATCTCTGTTACTTCTTTTTTGTGTGTGTGAAGAAGCTTGCAAATTTCATTACTATATTCATCATATTGTGAAAGAAGACCAAAAAAAAAAAAAAAAAAACTACCAAAAATGTGAAAATAATATGCTTTGATCCTCATTCAGATTCCATCAGTTTTTTCTCTGAAGATGGATAGCATTTTTTATCATGGATCCTGTGGGAACTGTATTGCTGAGAATAGGTAATGTCATTCACAGTCAATCATCATACAATATTGTCATTACTGTGTACAATCTTCTCCTGGTTCAGCTAACTTCACTTTGCATGAGTTGATAATGGGTTTTTTCTACTTTTCTTGAAATCTTCATGCTCATTAATTCTTATAGTACAATAATATTCCATCATATACCACAATTTGTTCAGCCATTCTCAGTTGATGAATATCCTCCTCTGCCCAATTTCCAATTCCTTGCCACCATAAAAAAAAAAAAAAAAAAAAATTGTACAAATAGATTTTTCCTTTTTTTTTTTTTTTTTAAATTATTTACCATCCTCTTGATCACACAGGCTCACAATCTTGGTGTCATCTTCAATTCCTCTCTCTCACTTATCCCATCTATCTATCAGACTAAGTAATTAATTCAAAGGAAACTTATTTGAAATATTATATAAATATGCACATTCACATAGCTAGAGATAAGATTACTGCAATAAATAATTTCCAAGTTTCCTTTCAGCTTTGGATCCTATAACCATTTGATAAATAATCTGAGATTTTATTAGATATCTATTTCTGTACATATGTAACTCAAAATGGAAAAAAACAATCCAAGTGTCAACTGTTGTGGCTACTGATACTTCACTGATATTCTGGAAACAATCCCAGAATAAATTTTTCATTTGGTTCCCAAAGAATTCTTCGTTTTCATAAGAGTCCAGCAAGATAATAAGTGAGAAGAATTCCTGTTCAGAAAGCTTAGCCTTTCCTCATAACTACCCCAACTTCCATCCTCTCAATAAATTTTGGACAGAAAATGCCATCTGCATCCAGAAAAAGAACTAAGGAGACCGAATATGAATCAACACATGCTATGTTCACTTTTTTTGTTTGTTTGTTTGTTTTTTTATTTCTCCCATGGTTTTTCCTTCTTGCTCTAATTTTTCTCTCCCAGCATGATTTATAAAGCAATGTGTGTTAAAATAAATAAAACATAAATAAATAAGAAAGAAAAAAAGAAAGCTTATTGGCTTTGGCCCCAAAGAAGAAGGAGGAAATTTTTCCTTTCTTTACAGAGATGGAAGGTAATGGTTCTGGGCTGTACCTACAGGGTGTTATAAGCCTTAAGCTTAAAACTCCAAAAAGACTTTTGTGACATCTTGTACTGTCATGAATAATTGAATGAAATATTGGTTAATTTTGCTGCTGAACTAACTAAGCAACTCGTTCTATTTCTCCCTGTCTTTCTATTATATGTGTGAACTAAACACCTCTCTCTCTCTCTCTCTCTCTCTCTCTTTGTCTCTATCTCTCTGTCTGTCTCTCTCTCTCTCCATTACAAAAGATACCTCTAGGGAGCAGAATTAAGTGGAGAATATTTGAAAATAAGCATGATATACACATAAAAAATTAAATAAAAATTTAAAAAGCAAAACAGACAAAAAAGAAAGTTTTCCATCCACATGCTCATGTCTGACTCAGGTTGATCCAGGCTTCAGTTCATGAAAAATGAGGCTGTTTGTAACAATCACAACTACTCCTCTAATTGACACAAGAGATGTTGAAATTGTTGGTTCTTCCTATTAAGCTAGGACCTTGACTCCAGAAGTGTTGCCCTGACAACTATAACCTTAGCAGCAAGATGTAGGCCTTTTCCCAGCTCCCAGGTGTCAAGGAGAGACACTGAGAATTTAGTCGAGGGTGCCACCAAACTGCTTGGAGACAAGGTCCTTTAGCAAGATCAGGGAGATAAGGAAGCAGGAAAAATAGGGTCTCATCTAGAAGTTTTCCTCTTAACAACAAAAAGTTATTGAGCAGCTATTATGTTCAAGATGCTACAAAGCAAATAAAGAAGTCTAAGAGCCATCCGCATTGAATCTCTTGTTCTAAAGCTCCGTAGAAATTAGAGGGTAGAGTGAAGATCCTTCTTCATAGTATTCTGCTGACTGTATTCAGGTTAAAATTGGGCCTGAGGCTCTGTAAAACTAGCAAGATTAGGAGAAATGGGGAAAAGAAATTCATCTTCAACACATCACTGGATCATACTATTTGAAGAAAAAAGAAATCTTAGAAAGTTTACGGGAGAGAAAAGAAATTTCTTTTCCCATCATCCTAATATGTATGCTCTCAATTCAGATTCAAGACTATTTCTGCTAAACCAGCAGTTCTCAAAGTATAATCTAAGCACTGAAATCACTTTCAAAAGGTTGAAGAGATCAAAATAATTCTAATAATAATACTAAGACATTTTAATTTCTTTTTTAATTTAATTTTTCATTTTGTAACATTTTAAGTTCTGAACTGTCTCCCTCTCCACTTTGCACTAAAATTCAACATTTGACACATTTATAAATATATGTAAAACCACACTATGACTATTTTTATTTATTAATTTTTTTCTCTAGAGGTGAATATCATTTTTCTTCATATATCCTTTTGCAATTGAGTTGAATATTTATAATATTCAGAATAATTCAGCTGTCCACAATTATTCTTCAAACAATATTACTGTATACAATGTTCTTTTGTTTCTGCTCATTTCACTTTCATTTTTTCATGCAAGTCTTTCCTTGCTTTTTTCTAAAATCAACAATCTCATCATAGCTTGCAGCACAGTAGTATTCCATCACATTCTAATTCTAATAACAGTCAATATCAATAGATAAAACCCCCATGACTAAAAGCTCTTGTGGTAGGAATGGAGGAAGTTTCTTAATGATTTTTCAAAGGGTAAAGGAGTCTTCAGACCAAAATGTTTTGAGAACTGTTGTGCTACACCGTACTATTTCTGGAATAAACCAGTCTCAGAATCCTCAAGGTGAATATCTAGACAAAAAGATAATTAACAATCAGATAATATAAATGACAAAGTTAAAAGTACTTGGGAGTCAAATGAGTGAATAACAAGTGTTTTTCAAGGTAGATACTTAAGATACCAGAATCTAATCAACTTAAGAGTTACCCAGACCCTGAGAACATCTCTTGCACCCGTCATTCTGCCCATAGTCCTGAAATGTTTTGTCCAGTCTTGCCAAGGAATTTATCCTAGTCTATACCCAGCCACATGTAAAAGTGAAATTGCTATCAATATGGCCAAAAATTATTTATAAGATGTTGTATCCCTTCACTAAAGTCTTTTTCCCCTGGATATTATTTCAGAAGCATGAGGATAGCCAAACAAGCTGTCTTGAGAAGCAGATGAAGAGAGAAAGCAATTATCTAGACAGACATTTTCCAGGGGACATCTTCAGGTTAGCAGTAGAGAGGCCCTATTTTCAATCTTATTTTTTTTTTTTTAAGTCTCTTTTAATAGTTCTATTTGGTTTACTAGGTCTGGCCCAAAAGGGCTGGGAGGCCAACCATTCTGTGACAATTTGTGAAGGGAGATAAATTAGTCTTTAGCATATTCACCTCCTCCCCCTTTTTCTGTCCTCACTTTTCAGAACCAGCATAAATGTCTATTTCTTGCTGGCTATCCTCTGTTCAAAGCTCCAGATGTTAGGGCCATAGCCAATGACCTTAGCTTTTTGATTATTCATCCCCCATAAATCACATCCTTATTTCCCAAGAAACTAAAGCCAAATCCCAAATTATCCTGTCTTATTCTTTTAAGTCTCTCCTCTCAGCTAGCACTAATGTGTTAATATAGTCTACAATTTACTGTTAATGGATGAGGGAGAATTTTTTTAACCCCCACAAGGAATTTTAAGAAGGAACTCCATTTAATGGTTTTCAATGTCTTAACTAATAATAATCTTTTATAATAATGATTGATAAAGGAGCACTTGGATGATACAATGGATAGTGTACAGGCCCTGGAGTCAGGAATACATGAATTCAAATTCACCCTCAGATACTAACTAGCTCTGTGACCCTCAAAAAATCATTTAATTTTGATTGCTTTTTAAAAAAAAAATGAATGGTAGGATTTTTAAATTCAATGATAGGGCAATGCAGGGTATGTCTGGACTCAAGGGGTTCTTAGAGCCACCCTTCAAGTCACGCTTACTCTTCTTTATTATTTTGTCCTTGCATCAAAACAATAGTGGTTTAGCTTAGTAGTTATAACTGCCTTCATTCGTAGATCACATCTGGAAACCCTTTTATACCTATTCTTCTTTGATTGTGTTATCGTTCTTATTATCCTCTAATGCTGGCTTCAACATCTTAACATAAAGCTAGAGCTACTCAGTTCAACAAAACTTCAGCAATTTGGCAAAAATCCCCAATTCTCACTTTTTTCTTCAAAAGGCTTTATCTTCAACCTAGAGGCTGTTGTTCTATTTCTCAGAAAGACAGGAAGGTAATCCTCTTTTCTTTCCTATCTATTCTATTTTGTACTGTCCTCCTTTACCTTCCCCTATGACCAGCTCACCTCTTCTTTAGTTTATTCATAAAATTATAGGTTTAGAGATAGAAGAGACCTTAGATGACTTTTAGTCCCATTCTCTCATTGTAAGATGAAGAAACTAACACCTAGAGAGATTAAATGTTTCCCTGAAAGTCACAAAAGTAGTAACAGAAGCAAGATTTGAATATGGGTCTTTTGACTCCAAAATCAATGTTCTTTCCAAAGTACTACATGGCTAACATGGCCCTGATAGAGTCTTTATCTTCTTCTAAAGCAAAACTCATTTTCCAAAAAAACAAAACAAAGCAGTAGACAGTGAATAGAGCCTTGGAGTCAGGAGGCCCTGAGTTCTAATATGGGTTCAGACAACTTAACACTTACTAGCTGTGTAATCCTGAGAAATTTACTTATCCCCAATTGCTTTGCCAAAAAAGTCATTTTCCATAATATTCTTCAAATTATTCATATTATGTATTTTTCCATCACTCTTTGTTTAATCTTCAATTTTAATTCTTCTGAGATCATGGCATTCTGATTGGCAGCTCTATCAGGGTCCTTCCTGAGTTGTCTCTTAAATCATTCCTCCTCATCTTACTCATCTATAGAGGACATCAATACTAGCCAAAAGAGAGTAATATCACCCATTTCACAGATATTTGAGGATCAAAAGAGGATCATATGCAAAAGAATTTGCAAACCTTAGAGTGCTGTACACAAGCAACTATTATTTTTAATTAATATAATTATTGATTATTAATATAACTATTATTATATTCTAAATCCTGTGTATCCATTATGGACCAGCTCAAGTCCCATGTTTTTCACAAAGTCTTTCTAACTATTGCAGCTCTCACTGACCTCTCCATTGGACTCTACTGAACTAACACTCAGAACCACTTGAACAGACCTAATCTACAATCTTAAGCACTCAGTAAACCAGTCCAGAATTGAATAGAAAGAAGAGATCTAGCTAAATCATATCTGGGAAATTATACAGAATTTTCAATTATCCCAAAGTGCTTCTAACTCAAACAGTCCATCTTGTTTTGCACCAATATTCCCCTGCTGATATGGGGTCAGGATAATATGAAAGAGCAGAAATGATTTGAGAGGCCACTCAAGAAAGATTTCAATAGAGCCTGATCTCAGAAGAATAAAATTACAAATGAAATAAACAGGGATGAAAAGATGCATAATAGTCAGGAATGATTTGTAGTATATTATGGAGAATAGCTTTTTTTTTTTTTTTTTTTTTTTTGCAATTGGGATTAAGTAACTTGAGTAGGATCACCCAGCTAGTATTAAGGGTCTGAACTCAGATTTGAACTCAAGTCCTCCTAACTCCAAAGCTGGTGCTGTATCCCCTATACCATATGGCTGCCCCTGGAATTTTTTTTTTTTTTTTTTGTCTTATTTTGTTTTTTGGAGAATGAGTTTTGCAAGAGAAGATTATAAAGATGCTATGTTAGTCATGTGGTACTTAGCATTGGTTTTGGAGTCAAAAGATGTGTATTCAAATCTTGATTTGAATTTAATCTCTCTAATTTCGATTTCTTTTTACAATGAGAGAATGGGACTGAATAGCTTCTAAGATTCCTTTCTGCTCTAAACTTATAATTTTATAAAGAAACTGAAGAAGAGGTGATCTGGTCCTGGGGGGAAATCAAAGGCTAATATTCAGATGTCAGCATTCATGAAATTTTAAAAGAAACAAAAGAAAACCTCCAGTATTGTTTATGAATAATTTATGAGAAGAAATGGACTAGATTGGACAGTGGGTGCGTTGGGTTGGTGAACAGTGGAAAATGACAATGCTATAAAAAGAAAGCTTTAACATTATTTTTCTTTTAAGAATCACACAGATTAATAAGGCATGGTTGACATGCATTCTTCATGAGTGGAAAGAGTTCCTACATCAATGAGAACAGATTCATAAAGTATAAGTTCTTAATTATATACTCTTCTATGCTATTCTTTTTTATGCATTCTTCTTTTCTCTTTGAGTCTGTAAGGTATTTGAGAACAAGGACTCCTCTGAATTCTCCACTATGCCTCTTGCTTAGTCATTTCAGACTCTTTATGGCCCTTATTTGGGATTTTCTTGGCAAAGATGCTAGAGTGCTTTGCTTCTCCAGCTCATTTTATAGATGAGGAAACTGAGGCAAACAAGGATAAGTGACTTGCCCAGGGTCATATGAATACTAAGTACCTGATGCCATATTTGAATCTAGGAAGAGAAATCTTCCTGACTTGATGCCTGGTACTTTATTAATTAATGCAACCTAGCTGGCCTCCCACTATGCCTAACACAGAATCAAGTTTCCTTCTTTTGACATAAAAAGTGCCTTCTTTTTTCAAATAAAAAGAGATCTATTAAATCTCAATCACTTTAGGTACTTAATAAATTTTTCTTTAGTGACTATTAGACCAAAAGCTCAGGACCTTAAGAGCTAAAAGGGACATATTTTTCATTTTTTCTCTGTTAGGAATACCTCACAATACCTGAAAGTGCTGGGTTTTATGAGAAGGGAGTTCTACCGGAGGGGATCAGGGCAACCACCAAAAGGAGAAAATGAGCAAATAAAAGCATTTATTACATGCTTTAGGGAAGCAAATATTAAAAAGGAGAGAGGGAAAGAAAGAAAGAGAGAGAGAGAGAAAAAGAGAAAGGAAGGAAGAGAGAGAGGGAGGGAGGGAGGAAAGAAGGAAGGAAGGAAAAAAGAAAGAAAGAAAGAAAGAAAGGAAGAAAGAAAGAAAGAAAGAAAGAAAGAAAAGAAAGAAAAGAAAGAAAGAAGAAAGAAAGGAAGGAAGGAAGGAAGAAAAAGGAAGGAAGAGAGAGAGGGAGGGAGGGAGGAAAGAAGGAAAGAAAGAAAGAAAGAAAGAAAGAATGAATCCCAGAATATACATTCTAATAGGAAGAGACAAGATGCACAAGAATTTCAATAGCAATTTTTTTTTCTTTGCCAACTTTACAGTTTTGTTGAGAGCTGCTCTTGTTGACCAAATCCAGGATCCAAGATACTTTTATAAAACTCAAACAAGTTTATTAGCTTGCACAATATCAGTATTGGTACAAGGAAGGAATGAGTTGTTTTTCTGGAGAAACCTTTCAATATTCTACAAGGATAGAAAGTCAGCATTGGACAATGGAGTGGGAAAGGAGAAAGGAAAGAAAGAAAGAGGGGTGTCCAGCATTTGAAGAATAATTGAAGAAACTGTAGTATCACCCTGTAGGGAAACATTATTAGGTCTAAATAAATACTGGAAATTAAAAGTGCAAAAAAATTATAATATGACATAGACTGAAGAAAAACAGTGAAAAAGATGGCATATATGTAATTCATGATCCAAAATTTATGTGAAGAAAACCAGTTCTTTCTTTGGCTCATCATACCCTAATACAGAATATGCAGAAACAAATCTTTGGGGTAGAAAGGAAGAAGAATAGTTTGAATATAATTCATTTCTAAATTTCTGAAGCTGTAGGTAAAAAGATTCCCCCAATCTCTGTATAAGAACTCGAGGAAACAATCCAACTTTTTTCTACCACACAAAAAAAAAATTAAAATGGTTGAGAAGTCATTCAGCTACTTTTCTGAGTTGGAAGTCTGAAATACAGGATCCAGGAACTCACCCCTTGGGCCAAGGAAGATCACATATGTCTCTATCCCAAAGGAACCATTATAGAGTACTTCTTCTCTCAGGATCTCACAGATAAATTAAAAAAAAAGTCTCAGCAGTTCTTTTGGTTCTCTCTTCTACGTAACAATAAAGGAGTGTTTACTATAAGAATTTAAAACAATAAATTCATGTTCCATAAGTGTAAATCCATCCTCCAATAGGAATTCAAGGCCAATATCCATATCCTGATACAAAATCTCCCAAATAATTGCTTGACTATAAGCCTATCAATTCATCCCCAAACACTGAGACTATCTATAAATGTTCTTAATCCTCTTAATGAAAAGAGTCATGTCTGCAGCTTTCATAGGGAGTTGCTCTCAAAATCCTAATGGAATCTCATTATCCCATCATTTCATCAAGACCAGTCCCCTACATACACAATTACTGTCATCATATAAATGAAGAGAACACTAAGAAGCAATAAAATTTAGGTCAAGTCAAATACAGTATCAGCATTATACTATCAGGGTTAAAATTTAGAATATGTGCATGCATTTTTAGAGAAAAAAAAATGTGAGGAAAAGGAAGGTACTATGGGAGGAGAGAGGGACCTAAAAGAAAAAAGAGAAGAGAAAGGAGTGTCAGGTGAAGAGATAAGGAAAAGGGGAGAAGAAAAAAAGGAGGAAGAGAAAGGGGTATCAGAGACAGATAGAAAGGGGGAAAGATAAGGAAAAGGCAAGAAAGGAGAGAGAACAGAAGACAAGGGGAAGAGGAAAAGAAAGTGAAAAGATGAAGAGCAAAAGCTAAAGTTAAGAATTGACATATAATTTACTAGTTTACTAATGCAGGTCAGTCTATTCTTAGTGACTTATAGTCTTGAATAGTTGCCTAGATCACTGCCTAGAGGTCACACTGCCACTTTCTGTCAGAGGTGAGACCTGAACCCATCCTCTGGCTTCAAGACCAGCTGTGGTGCTTCTGAAAGTGAAGGGGAGAATATTAAAAAAAAGGAGGGAAAGGATAAGAAAATAATAAAAGGGAGAGGAAGGAATGAAGGCCAAATGTCTTCTTGATTTTTCACTTACCTGAAATCCTTTAATCATTCCACGGAGGATCTGCCCTCTTGGGGGACTTGGTGCTTGATGCTGTTTGTGAATTTGCCTCCTGGTGAACCCAGAGTTCTGTGGCAGGGGAAGATCCAGCTGGACAGTCTAAAAGGAGAAATCAGAGCCACTTGTTCAAACAGCCTCAAGCCTCCCAAGTGTCTCCAGACGCTTTGAGTGAAGGAATATGGGGGGAGGGGGTGGCTTGGGAGGTGGCTGAATTAGGGAAAAGAATGACAGCCATAAGATTTTATTTTAATTAATTTTTTCCATCAGCTTTTTCCATTCCAGGAGGAATAATTTTTTTCGTATTGGAATCAAAGTGCTCAATCCCAACCCTTCTGTTTTATCTCAACCTCCTCTCATGGTTTTGTTTGAAAAGTGACAGCTTTGGGACATCCCTGACTGTTTCCTATTAGGGGCAGAAGGTTCACCAGGGTGTCCTTCGGATGTTCCCCATTACACAGTGGGGATTTTAAAGCAGAAACACACACTAACAGAGTTACAGTTGGCTGGATACCAGACCCTGATCCCCTCACTTATCTCATGGAGATTTCAGAAGCACTCCAGGCAAAACCAACTCCCTTCCTATACAGAAGGGGAAGAAAGGGAAGAATATTGTTTTCATACTCTGCCACCTTGAAACCATAGGGGGAGTAGTCAGAATATGATGTGATGGTGTTGGGAAGCCCACTGTACCCCCCCCAATAGCTCTTGTACCCTGCCATCACTCACTCCAAGCATCTGTGATTGAGTAATAAAATAAGGCAGACTGAAGGAAAGCAGAGCCAAAAGGATCATATAATATTCATGTAACTCACAGCCCAAGGCCCCCAAGACTTCATCCTTCCTCCAAAGAAACAGATGATAACCCCTCCACCAATTTACTAAAATGATCTTTATGAGTTGCTGTGAACAATAACTACAATAAAATCATCTTCCTTTGTCTAACCTGGAGATTAGCCTCTTAGGTCACTGGATAACTGACATACAAGTTATCACCAATCCATATTCAACATCCTTCCACCTTGGGAAAACCAGACATTGATGGCACTTGTTGGCCATAGCCTTTGAGAGTTCAGGGTCTCTTCCTTACTGCAAGGAAGAATCAGAATTGGACTTAATTGCTGGACAAGCACCTACTTCATGACCAGAAATCCTACGGTCACCCTTGTTTCCTTAAAATTAGACATTAAGTACTCAAATGGAGATCCCTTAGAAAAGCAATACTTTTATTCCTTAAAAATTATTTTTTGGTCTCTTTCAGGAGGAGAGTTTTAAATAGTAAGGAAATATGTAAGCATAGTAAGGAAAATGACTAGATTTGGAATTAATTCAACTCAAAAAGCTTTTATCATGTGTCTACTTTGTGCCAGACACTGTACTGAGCACAAAGGATACAAAAAGAGACAAAACACAGTCCTTGCCCTCAAGAGGATTTTGATTCAATAGGGGAAAGCAGTGGAATAGAGATCTATATCAAATAGATATGCATGCTTTGACATTACCTAGCTCTGTGACTTTGAGCAAGCCACTTACCTCTATGCTTCATTTTCCTTGCCTATAAAAATGAATGGTCCTTCCTAATTCTAGATTTATAAGTAAAAAAAAAAAAAAACATTTCCAGTAGTATAAAAAATCCCTAGCCTAAAAGAGCTGTTAGGCTTACTTTGGGAAACATTTTGTAAAGTAGCTCTTGGAAGTCCTTTCTTTCTCTCCACAGTTGAGATTGTATCTGTACAATCACCAAAGATAGATGTGGCCTATATTTAACTTACACATAAGGGGTTTTGTCTTTTGTTTTGTTTTGTAAATTGAGATGTGGTTCTTAAACTTGAAAATTTTACAATTAAACTGGGGAGACGAGATAAAGACAGAAAACAAGAAAGCAGTGTTGCCAAAATGCTACCTATAATCTTTCTGGTGCACATGACTACAACATTTTTTTTAAATAGTATTTTGTTTGTTCCAATTATATGTAAAGATTTTGAGTTCCAAATTTTCTCCCTCCCTTCTTTCCTCCTTTCCACAAAGGTAAGAATTTTAAATAAATTACATTTGCATAATACATGATTACATCGTGAAACTACTATGGGTCGTGTGGATATTATATTGAGAAGTATTAACAATGTTTGGATATGTTTGTTTGTTTTTAGAGCACAAAGCAATATTTATAGAAGCAAAGCAGTAGCAAAGAATTAGGGAAAAAAAAGGAAATACCCATGAATTAATGAATGGCTAGATATTAATATACTATTTCTGTGCTTCAAGAAACAGTGGTGTGCTGGTACAGAGATGTAGGAGAAGACTATATGAATTGATGGAAAATGAAGTGAGCAGAGGCAGGAAAACAATATAGACAATGGCTATAAAAATGTAAATGGAAAAACAACAAAACAAAACTTAATGCTATGCAAACATAACTAAGTTGGCTCAAAGAAAAAAACAGGAGAAAGCAGAGGTGGAATATGATGAATGTAGAATATTTAGTAAAATCACATACTTTTTCAATATGCAGTTTAGTGTTGCTGAATTGTTTCTTCCCTCTTTTTAATTCTTTGCCATAAGTGATACTAGCTAACTCTATAAGTGGATATGAGGAAAGCTCTTGTATACCTTAAAGAATTATATAAATTTGAGTTATTTGACATTTTTAAATAGAGAATGATGCAGTGCAACGTGTTATATTTGGAGCCAGAGGATTAAGGTTCCAATGCTGGCTTTGAGCTCAAATCCCCAACATGTGATATTGGGGAAATCAAATACTCTTCTTTCTGTACCTCATTTTCCCCAGCTGTAAAATTAGAAGTTGACCTACATGACCTCAAAGTTCCTTTTTATCTCTAAATCTATAATCTTTTAATCAAAGACTTGGACGAAGATATAGATGGCACAAGTCTGGAGGAGACAGCTAACACATTAGATGACCCAATTAGCTTCCCAAAAGATCTCTACAGACTAGAGGAATAAGGCAAATCTGTTAAGATGAAATTTGAGAGGAATAAAGGCAAAGTTCTATGCTTGTGTTTAGTAAATGAACTTCACAAGTACCAGATGGGGAAGGCATGGTCAGAAATAGTTCAAGTGAAAAAGATTTGGGAGTTTTAGTAGACTACAAACTTAATATGAATCAGCAGGATGACAGAGAAGCCAAAAAAAATGCTAATACGACCTTAAGCCATAGTAAGAGAGACATAATGTTCCAGAGTACAGTGGGGAAAGGTATTGAGAAAATGAAGGCAGCATGGCAAGAAGGATACAGGGCAACCTTGGAGTCAGGGAGATTTGGGTCTTGGCACATCCTGGCTGTGTAAGCTATTTGACTTTTTGGTATTCTAAACAGCAAAGACTATAAATTGGCAGAGGAAGAGTTTTCTAGTCTTGAAGGTTCCAATGATATCATTAGGCATAATCCCTACCCCTACCCCAATTGATAAAGTGGGGCATTTTCAGAGAAAGAAGAGATGGATAGGAAGAGAAATAGAGACTGTGCTCACACCCAGATTAGTTAAATAATTGTGAGTGTCCTGTACCAAGTACACACAAAAGTTGTGTTCAAGCATTGGTAAGTCATGGATGAACAGACATTCATGGTTTCATTTATAAATCTCTTATCCCTATCTTATTTGCATGATGAAATGTTCATATATGTAAATATTTTAGAGATTTATAATGAAAAAGAAAAAATTTTTTAAAGATTAAATTTATTCTGTGTAGCCTCAGAAGCCAGCTATAGAAAGAACGGATATAATTACAAAAAAGCAAATTTCAGTTCATGGTGGGAAATTTTTTTCAATAATAATAGTTGATATTTATAAAGCATTTTCATGTTTGCAAAAATCTTGACATATTTGACATCATTTGATTTTCACAACAGCCCAATAGGATAGATATTATTTTTCCCATTTACAGATGAGAAAAGTGAGTCTGAAAGAAGTAACTTACTCAAGGTCACAAAGCTATTAACTATCTGAGGTAGAATTTTAAATCAGAGCTTCCTGTTATTAAAAGCTAACACTCTTTTCACTATACCAAACCATAATCAGAGCTATCAGAAAATAAAATGGGTTGCTTTAGAAGGATGGCTAGATGACCACATGTTGGAATGTTGTAGATGGGATTCCTATTAAGGTATGGGTTGGATTAGATCAAGGGTTCTTAACTTTTGTATTTGTCATGGACCCCTTTGGGAATCTGGTGAAGTCTATGAACCCCACCTCAGAATCATGATTTTAAATGCATAATATAAAACACACCTAAGATTATAAAGGAAATCAATTATTTTGAAATATAGTTGCTAAAATATCTTTTAAACGGTTTCATGAACTTCAGCTTAAGGACCCTGGAACTAGATGGCCTGTGAGGTTGCTTTTCCCTCTGATTTCTGGTGATGTTGTGGTACTTGCTTGTCTACTTCCTCATTACCACCTCTGCCACCACCATTCAGCATCTAGACCAGGGGGTTATACAGCAAACAGAAAGCACTTACAGGATGAATTTATTGTTGGTTAAGTCACAGCTTCCTAGACTCATCAAAACTCAGTTTCATAAACCCTCAAGTTCTAAGGAACAGCCTCATTCCTTGTCATGGGTTAGGGGGTGGAGGCAATTGCTACTGCCAGGGGAGAGTTATTTAAGGCCTTTGCTGTTAGAGTCCTCTGTTGGATAAAGCCTTCAAACAGTCCCCATTAGCCAGGGATGAAAACAGCTGGAATTCTTCCGTGTGGTCTGCCTCCTCAGCCCCCAAGCAGAGATTTCAACCTGGAACTACTTAGCAACCGGAAACAAAATCCTGCCTTAAACCCAAATAAATAAACAAACAGGCAAGACGCCTGCTTTGCTTAAGTTACAAGTAGAAATGCCAGAGGAATAAATGTGGGAATAAGCAGAAAGAAATTATTCCAACTGAGTGGATGCCCATCAATTAGAGAATGGCTGAATAAATTGTGGTGTATGAATATTATGGAATATTATCGTTCTGTAAGAAATGATCAGCAGGTGGATTTTAGAAAGGCCTGGAGAGACTTAAATGAACTGATGCTGAGTGAAATGAGCAGAACCAGGAGATCATTATATACTTCAACAACAATACTATATAATGATCAATTCTGATGGACATGGCCCTCTTCAGCAAAATCAGTTCCAATAGAGTAATAATGAACTGAACCAGCTACACCCAGCGAAAGAACTCTGGGAGATGACTATGAACCACTACATAGAATTCCCAATCCCTCTATTTTTGTCTGCTTGAATTTTTTATTCCCTTCACAGGCTAACTGTACACTATTTCAAAATCTGACTCTTTTTATACAGCAAATTAACTGTTTGGACATGTATATATATATATTGTATTTAACTTATACTTTAACATATTTAACATGTATTGGTCAACCTGCCATCTGGGAGAAGGGGTGGGGGGAAGGAGGGAAAAAGCTGGAACAAAAGGATTTGCAACTGTCAATGTTGAAAAATTACCCATGCATATAACTTATAAATAAAAAGCTATAATAAAAAAAAAAAAGAAAGAAATGATTCCAACCTCAAAGAGAGTCCTACTTACGCTGACATCAGCTATGGTCTCATTCACTCACCTTTAACTGCATTCGGAAGATCACTACAAGTAGGTTTATAATGACTTCAGTTATACACACTAAGCAATAACAAGCCAGCCATAGATAAAGACAAGTGTAGAAAAGCAAAATCATATTATGAGGAAGGTACTGACCTTGACATCAGTTTCAAATCCTGACTCTGACGTTACAAGTTGAGTGAATAACTTTGATTTCTTCATTTGTAAGGTATAATGGAAAGAGACTGATGGAATGTGAATAAGAGACATAGGTTTGATCCCCAGATCTTCTACTTGTCTTTTTTTTTCTGGGACTTTGGACATATCATTTCCTCACTCTAGGTTCACATTATCTCAATTAGCAATCAATCAATATTTGTAATATTTCTCCGGTACCTCCTTAAGCCCAAGGAATACAAAGATGAAATAATCTCTGCCCTCCACATCAAGAAAAACATGAACATATACAGTTGTAGCAACACCTCTGGGTTAGTATCCCAAACTCTCACTCCCACAAGCAGATCAGGACCCTAAAAGGCAGTTGTCTACTTCTCTAATCAGGTAGCCCTGAAATATTCTCAGCGATTTCCCAATACCCTTGCCAAGATGACACACAAAAGTTGTGTTCAAGCCTTGGTAAGTCATGGATGAAACAGACCTGGTTTCATTTATAAACCTCTTATCCCTATTTGATTTGCATGTTGAAATGTTCGTATATGTGGATATTTTAAAGATTTAAAATGAAAAAGAAAAAAAATTTTAAAAGATTAAATTTATTCTATGTAACTTCAGAAGGCCAATAGTAGGAAAAAGGGGTAAAGTTACAAAAAAGAATACAGAGGGAAAAATTTTTCACATACACACATAAGAAGGAAGGAATCAAATATTTATTAGGAATTTATTATGCGCCAACACTTTACAAATGTTCTTATCTGATTCTCACAACATCCCTCGGAGGTAGGGGATATTATTGTTTTCATTTTATAGTTGAAGAAACTGAGACAGAGATTAAATAATCTGCCAGGATCACATAGCTAGTAAGTGTCTGAGAATGGGTTTGAATTCAGTCTTTCTGACTGCAGGCCCAGCCCTGTATCCAGGGGGCCACCCAACTGCTTCTAGACCATCCCATTAAATGAATTCAAGTCTAGAGAATTCATATGGCAAAAAAGGAAATTCATCTTTCCCAATTTATTAGAAGTCCTTTTCTTGTTTTTTGGAGTCCTCACAAAGCTCTTCTTTTGTATAATTCTCTTTTGGCCCCCTATTTTTGGTTCTCTCTACGAGAGAGAGAGGCAGACAGACAGAGACAGAGACAAAGAGACAGAGAGATACAGAGAGGGGGAGAGGGAGAGGGAAAGACAGACAGAGAGAGAGAGACAGAGAGAGAGAGAGAGAGAGAGAGAGAGAGAGAGAAACAGAGAGACAGAGACAGAGAGACAGAGAGACAGAGAGAGAGAGAGAAACACAGAGACAGACAAAGACAGAGACAGAGATACAGAGGGGGGAGGGAGAGGGAGAGAGACAGATAGACATACATGCTGTATCTATACATTTTGTTGTTTCTCTGATGATGGCCGGATGCCTTTTTATTACTAGTCCATACTCCTTAATGGCAGGAAGGGAAATTAATGTAACATTCCCATTGGGCTCACTTTTGTCCATCCTTGCTTCTCATGGGCATAGGCATTGAGCTCTAATTCCTAAAACATTCTGGAAGTTTGAATCTTGATTCAGTTATTATACTGTTTCCATTGCAGTTTCCTTCTCTGATATACATGGGTCCCAGGTGTGTCTAATTCTTTCAAATAATCTCAAAATATTTCAACATCTGATTTCGTTCAATGATCAGAAGCATTTTTCTCTTGTACCTTTGATTGATTTAAGGAAGGTGTCCAGGAATTATTGATATAGTTTGCATTTGACTGATTTATTCTATTCCAACATCCTCCTTACCCACTAAAAATATCAGAAGTACAGTATTTTCTTAATTACATTAATTTAGATTGAGGTAACATGAAACATCCTTCTTATATATACACTATACCCTGGGTGGTGGGGAGGGAGAGAAAGAGAGAAGTGCTAGAAGTTAACGGGGCAAAGACTATGAAAAGTTTCATACAAAAGGTAAATCTTATAGAAAACCAGACATTCCAGGAAATAGAGGTAAGGAGGAAGGACATTCCAGACATGGGATTCAAAAAATGCTAAGACATGGAGATGGGAAATGGATGGTATCAGGGGATCTATCTGTCTAGTTGCATAATCCAATGTTCAATAGGTCCTATGCCCACCTCAGTAGTTATACAACCACCAATTACCAGAAGGTACTCTGGGCTAACTGCCAAGCTCTTTCTGGCTCTCAGAACTGGCTCATTTCCATTGTGGGTAGCAGCCCTCATCTTATTTGTCTAGAGCTCTGGATTGATCCAGTCAGATCTTATTACAGGTGATATTCCCTAGCTACCTATTTCCTTTTGCTACTGAATTTCAGTAGAAGCCAATCACAAACATGACATAATGAACTCAATCATACAACCATGTCTTAACTGCAGATAGTTTTTTATTCACATAGGGAGAGCAGCTTCCCAAGTATAGTTTGAAGTCTATCCTTGTATGGGTGAAAAAGAAACAGAATAGACTTATTTTGCCTCTTCTCTTCCCCACTCTTCTCTAAAGTAGACAAGAGGAAGCAGGCAGTTGGAGCTGGAGGCCACCACTTTGGTCTTTTCAGAGAGGGGTACTGATGTAGAAATATCCATTTGCTCCCTTAAACTTTATTAGTCTAGAGGAGGGTTTCTTAAACTTTTTCTAGTCATGACCTCTTTTCACCTGAGAAATTTTTATGTGATCCTGATAAAAAGGTATATAAAAAAGGTATACAAGTTGAACACTTAGTGATAATAAGTCATAATTCTGTGATTTCCCACATTCAGTTACAAGACCCCATATGGGGTCATGAACCACAGTTTAAGAACTGAGGGTCTACTGTGGAAGGGGAAGGTCTTTATGACCAAAGCAGAACTAGAGATCATTACTGATCACAAAATAGAAAATTTCGATTATACCAAATTGAAAAGTTTTTGTACAAACAAAACCAATGCAGACAAGATTAGAAGGGAAGCAATAAACTGGGAAAATATTTTTACACTCAAAGGTTCTGATAAAGGCCTCATTTCCAAAATATATAGAGAATTAACTCTAATTTATAAAAAATCAAGCCATTCTCCAATTGAAAAATGGTCAAAAGATATGAACAGACAATTCTCAGATGAAGAAATTGAAACTATTTCTAGTCATATGAAAAGATGCTCCAAGTCATTATTAATCAGAGAAATGCAAATTAAGACAGCTCTAAGATACCACTACACACCTGTCAGATTGGCTAAGATGACAGGAAAAAATAATGATGATTGTTGGAGGGAATGCGGGAAAACTGGGACATTGATGCATTGTTGGTGGAGTTGTGAACGAATCCAACCATTTTGGAGAGTAGTTTGGAACTATGCTCAAAAAGTTATCAAACTGAGCATACCCTTTGATCCAGCAGTGTTACTACTGGGATTATATCCCAAAGAGATTATAAAGAAGGGAAAGGGACCTGTATGCGCATCGAATGTTTGTGGCAGCCCTTTTTGTAGTGGTAAAACTGGAAACTGAATGGATGTCCATCAGTTGGAGAATGGCTGAATAAATTGTGGTATATGAATATTATGGAATATTACTGTTCTGTAAGAAATGACCAACAGGATGATTTCAGAAAGGCCTGGAGAGACTTACACGAACTGATGCTGAGTGAAATGAGCAGGACCAGGAGATCATTATATACTTCAACAACAATACTATATGATGACCAGTTCTGATGGACCAGGCCATCCTCAGCAACGAGATCAACCAAATCATTTCCAATGGAGCAGTATTGAACTGAACCAGTTATGCCCAGAAAAAGAACTCAGGGAGATGACTAAAAACCATTACATTGAATTCCCAATCCCTATATTTATGCACACCTGCATTTTTGATTTCCTTCACAAGCTAATTGTACAATATTTCAGAGTCTGATTCTTTTTGTACAGCAAAATAACGTTTTGGTCATGTATACTTATTGTGTATCTAATTTATATTTTAATATATTTAACATCTACTGGTCATCCTGCCATCTAGGGGAGGGGGTGGGGGGGGTAAGAGGTGAAAAATTGGAACAAGAGGTTTGGCAATTGTTAATGCTGTAAAGTTACCCATGCATATATCCTGTAAATAAAAGGCTATTAAAAAAATAAATAAATTTAAAATAAAAAAAAGAACTGAGGGTCTAGAGGACAGGATCAGATTCAATCTAAGTATTGATCATTTTGCTGTTATTATTGGTGTGTTTGTGTGTGTGTGAGAGAGAGAGAGAGACAGAGAGACAGAGAGAGAGAGAGACAGAGACAGAGACAGATGGAGAGATAGAGAGAAACAGAGAGATAGAGACAGAGAGACAGAGAAAGAGACAGAGAGACAGAGAGAGAGAGATAGAGACAGAGACAGAGAAAGGCAGACAGAAACAGAGAAAGACAGAGAGAGGAGGGGAGGGAGAGCGAGAGAGACAGACAGAATGATTGTTTTTATCCAAGTCCTGATCCCTTTCTTGACAAATGCCAGTTCCACAATGAACACACATAGTGAATAGTAAAGAAAATTAATTATCCAAAACAAAGTTTGGAAACAAAACAGAAAATCAGAGGAGGTATGTAGAGAGCATATACTAGACAATACAGAGTAAAGGACCTTTCCTGCTAGAAGTAAGATAATTCAATTTAACCAAAATAGAGTTGCATATCCCATTCAAGGAGAAACTCCCAAAGTCTCTACTGTAGCGAGATGGGAACAGAAACATAATAAAAGCTACTACTTTTTCTCTTGTCTTTCCAGAATGTTTTCATTTAGCAATAGAAATCAAGGTTGGGCTCTTCCATCTTCTCCCTTAAAGCTAGAAGACAAAAGTGACAATACTTGAAGAAAAATAAAGGTGACTTGAAATGTGAACAATCCCCAAAGGAACTGACCAAGAACTGAAGCTCTTCTCCTCTCAACAGCTCTACCCTGTGGCTTATGCATCATCTACCAAATAAGGGAAAACTCCCATACGAATGGGCTTTGGGATTGGGGATACTTTTGCAACAGTAGAACCAAAAGGAATAAAACAAATAGAATGAATTTGATTGTATGGGGAATGGAAACCCAAAACTTTGCCCCAAAGGAACACAGTTCTGGAGCTTAGAGTCACTCTTGTCAGTAAGGACAGAATTCATCTCTTGTTTCAGTTATCTGGGTACTCAAGATATGTGACTCTTTATGTATGATACAGTTGCTCTTTCTCGTAGTCCCTCAGTAAGGAAGTCAGGAAATATGCATGGGTGCCCCAGTACCATTACCCCATGATCTCTATCTTTTTTTCTTTCCGGAAAATCCTGGACTCATTTTGATATTGTTTCTTGGACTTCACTTTTTTTTTGACATTGTCTTGATAGCCTAAACTTTATGGATGAGCCTGCTTGAAGAGAAATATACCAATTAAATGTACGTCATATTCTTCCTTCCCCTGTCCTTCAAAGAAACAGCAGGCATGAGTGAGCACCTTCTGGGACCATGAGCATAGAAGGAGAAAGCTGAGGCAGGGAAAATGAAGGCGGCACCTGCAGTATGCTCACTGGAGGTAGAATCCTTTGGGGAAAGTGGAATGACATGGGGAGTGAAATGACATGAACTTTGGTAAAGATCAATAAAAAGAAATAACTTAACAGAGAGCACAGAACCACTCTACTCATTCACATCTCATCCCTGCCCCTTTCCAGTTACTTTCCTCTTATAAAATTTCAATAGCAAAGTTGCCCACCCTTTGGGCATGAATGCCCCAAGACAAACAGCGAATACCTGAGTCCAATAACAGGAGGGAGGTGGACAAAGAAATTGTCAACTGTTGGAGAAAACAAAACGGTGATGATGAAAGAGGAAGAACAAGAGCCCAGCAGATTCAAATTACTGTGGATCCTCTGCCCCACTGAGCTGTGGGATTCTCTGAGCATCTGGTCACTCCCTGAAGCAGTTCAAGAACCTACTTTGTATTTCTCTGAGCTTGTCTTTGAAAGAGACATGTGGTATAAAATGGAGTAGGAATTAGGCTCCTAGATTAGGGACTTTTCTGAAGAAAGATTTATGGCTTTCTGTTCTCAAGAGAATTAAAAGATTGGGAAGAGATCTGTATGTCAGGTGTGTGTTTTTTTTTAATTTTAGTAATTTCTAATGATTAAAGAATTAGGTTTAGGTATGTCCTGCCTTAGGGCAGTTAAGGTATAGTCTTAACTGAAATACAGCAGAAATTTACTTACAGGGGTAGTGTTTTTCCAGAAGGGAACAAGAGAAAAAATCTTGAACCAAAAATATAAATTAATAGATCCATTCCAAATCTTAAGTTTTGAAAGGAATAAAATCACTGTTCCTGAAGGGCATAAGCAAAGAGATGAATCATATCACCTGCAATAGAACTTGAAAAAAGCCCTGGATATGTTCAGCTTATACATGTTTGTTTTCATGTTGTCTCCCATATTAGACTATGGGGTTTTGGGGGGTTTTTGAGAATAGGGACTGGTTTTTTGCCTTTCTTTGTATCTCCAACACTTAGTATAGTGTCTGGCTCATAATAAGCTTTTGATAAATGCTTATTGAGGTCAGCAGGATGATTTCAGAAAGGCCTGTAGAGACTTATATGAACTGATGCTAAGTGAAGTAAGTAGAACCAGGAGAATATTGTATACAACAACAATAAGACTATGTCATGATCAATTCTGATGGACATGGCCCTTTTCAGCAATGAGGTGATTCAGGCCAGTTCCAATTGATTTGTGATGGAGAGAGCCATCTGCACCCAGAGAGAGGACTATGAGGGACTGAATGTGGACCACAACACAGTATTTTCACCTTTTTATTGTTGTTTGCTTGCTTCTTTTTTTTCTTGTTTTTTTTTTCCTTTTTGATATGAGTTTTCTTGTGCAGCATGATAAATGTGGAAATATATATAGAAGAATTGCACATTTTTAACATATATTGGATTACTTTCTATTTAGGAGAGGAGGTAGGGGAAAAGGAAGAAAAAAATTGGAACACAAGATTTTGTAAGAGTGTATGTTGAAAACTATATATGTATTTTGAAAATAAAAAGATATCTTAAAATGGAAAATGGAAAATAAATAAATGCTTGTTGACTTGAATGTAGCTGATGCATCAGAACACTTTCTGATGCTAGATGATACACGGGACAGATGGGTGAGTAATTAACAGCATATATCCTAGTCCTTGTTACTGATAGGGCCAGGCACTATTGACAGTAGCTCAATCTCAGTTCTGAGATTCATGATGCAGTATGTGAAAGGGTAAAGAGATGAAAGACCAAATGAAAACCTAAGTAGCTTATAACATGTCAGCTGTGATGGTCTAGGTTTTCCTATTCATATCCTTCAGGTGTGCAGCCTTATTTGCTATACTTTTAAAGGCATTAGCCATGAATAAGGATAACATTTCTCTCTCTCTTGGAGTACTTCATGATCTACAAGGATCCCTTGTGCTATTCAGAGAGTACATTTAAAAGGGACCTAAAATGTTACATTGGTGGAGCTATAGATTTATCCATCCATTCTTTTTTGTGAGTTTGTCTGAGTTTTTATTTTTTTTGTTGATAGAACATATTCATAGGTAATTTTTCAACATTGTCCCTTGCACTCACTTCTGTTCCAACATTTCCCTTCCCTCCTTCCACCCTCTCCCCAAGATAGCAGACAGCCTCATATGTGTTAAACATGTTGAAGTATATCTTAGATACAATATATGTGTACAGATCCGTACAGTTTTCTTATTGCACAGGGAGAATTGGATTCAGAAGGTAAAAATAACCTGGGAAGAAAAACGAAAATGCAAGTAGTCCACATTTATTTCCCAGTGTTCTTTCTCTGAGTGCAGCTCATTTTGTCCATCATTGATCAATTGGAACTGAATTGGATCTTCTCATTGTCAAACATATCCACTTCCATCAGAATACATCCTCATACACTAAAGGTGTTGTTGGAGTATATAATGATCTCCTGGTTCTGCTCATTTCACTCAGCATCAGTTCATGTAAGTCTCTCCAAGCCTCTCTGTATTCATCCTGCTGATCATTTCTAACAGAACAATAATATTCCATAACATTCATATACCACAATTTACCCAACCATTCTCCAATTGAAGGGCATCCATTCATTTTCCAGTTTCTAGCCACTCAAACAGGGCTGCCACAAACATTTTTGCACATACAGGTCCCTTTCCCTTCTTTAGTATCTCTTTGGGGTATAAGCCCAATAGAAACACTGCTGCATCAAAGCATATTGTTTGAGCACAGTTCCAAATTGCTCTCCAGAATGGTTGGATCCATTCACAATTCCACTAACAATGCATCAGTGTCCCAGTCTTCCCACATCCTCTCCGACATTCGTCATTATCTTTTCCTGTCATTTTAGCCAATCTGACAGGTGTGTAGTGGTATCTCAGAGTTGTCTTAATTTGCATTTCTCTGATCAATAGTGATTTGGAACACTCTTTCATATGAGTAGAAATAGTTTTAATTTCATCATCTGAAAATTGTCTGTTCATATTCTTTGACCATTTATCAATTGGAGAATTATCCATCCATTCTTGAAATCAGTTTGGAAGGGAATTCAATCTATGATAATGGACTGAACAAGCAAGCAGTCCAGTTCCCACATATCTATTGAAACAAAAACCTAAAAATAGTAATAAATCAAATATTGACTAAATCAAGAAATCCAAGCAGATTTCTGGAATGTTTATATCCATCCCTGAATTGTACAAAAAAAAAGTCAGCCAGGAGTTCAGGATAATAGGAAAGGGGACTTACCAGAAAAGTCAATGCTAGCAATGACAGTCAAGCTAAAAGCCTCCCAGAACAACTAGAGACAAGTCAAAGTCACCTAGAGCCAGTCTTTTTATCCAGAGGCAATGAGAGTAAGGGTCTCACCAACAAACCTCAAAGTGGCAGAAAGCCCATAGCATGAACCTTAGAAGCAACCAGCATAGACGTGACTAATCTAGGAATGGCAGCTCTCAAATTGATATATTCCAAGCTCAAAGATTTTATGTTCCTTAGCATTTTGTCCTAAGGTACCATAGAGGAGAAAAGGTTAATACTACTGTTGTTAACAATGGAAGGGGACCTACTGGCCCTTACAACACATGTAACATAAGACATTACCATCTGATATCTAACCATGTTGTGGAGGCAGCTAAATGGCACAGATAAAGTACCAGACCTGAAGTCAGAAAGACCTGAGTTTAAATATAGCCTCAGACACTTACTAGCTGTGGAACCTTGGGCAAGTGTCTTAATTTTGTTTGTCTCAGTTTGTCTCAGTGTAAAATGAGCTGTAGAAGGAAATGGCAAACCATCCCAATATCTTTACCAAGAAAACGCTAAATGGGATCATGAAGAATTGGACATTACTGAAACAGCTAAAAACAACAACAAAAAGCAAAGTGGTAGGTGCTGAACCTCAAAAATCCAAGGAACCCTAAATATGCCAGAATTCTTTGTTAAAAGAAAATAATAGTTTATTTCCCCCAATTATATATTAAAAACAATTTTAGTGTTCTTTTAAAAAGTTTTTAATTCCAAATTTTATCTCACCTTCCCTCCTTTCTAGGAAGGAAAGAAAGAAAGAAGGAAGGAAGGAAGGAAGAAAGGAAGGAAGGAAGGAAAGAAGGAAGGAAGGAAGGAAGGAAGGAAGGAAGGAAGGAAGGAAGGAAGGAAGGAAGGAAGGAAGGAAGGAAGGAAGGAAAAAAGATAGAAAAATTCTTATTCACTACAAAAACAGCTACTATAAATATTTTTTTGTACAAATAGGTCCTTTTTCCTTTTAAAAAAATCTTTTGGGGAATTGGAAATTGAGGGAATGCACAACAATTGGAAAATGACTGAACAAATTCTGTTATATGAAAGTGATGGAATACTTTTGTGTTGTAAAAAAAAAAATGTTGAGCAAAATTATTTCAGAAAAACTTGAAAAGATTTATATGAACTGAGACTAAGTGAAATGACCAAAACCAGGAGAATATTTTACACAGTAACAATAACATTGTGTGATTATCAACTATCATAGAGTTAGATCTTAGCTACATGATTCAAAACAATTCCAAAAGACTCATGATGGAAAATGGTATCCATACCCAAAAGAAAGAATTATGTGACATATAAACACAAGACTCAAAAGAAACATTAAAAGGTGGATAAGAATCAATAATGATAAAGGGCTAAACAAGAACGAACTGCTTATATTCAAATATAAGGTCATTGATACGTGTGTTCCCCTCTGAACATAATCATCATCATCAGGGTTCATAAAAGGAGGGGTTCTGCTATAATCTTGCTTCAAAAGAATGGAAAGAGCATAAAAGGAAAATACATTTGGAGGGGAGAGGGAGAAATGGAAGGAAGATTAGGGGAAATTATCTCATAATCAAAAGTAAACATCTATATAAGCAAGGAGGAGAAGAGAGTGATTTAAATGTGACTGTCACTTTCACTTGAATTGGTCAAAATAAGGAAAAATACACATATACATACACCCAGGATTGGGCACAAAAATCCATTTTGGTCAACAGGAAAATAGAAAAGAAAGTATGTGTGTGGAGGTGGGGGAGAGCAGTGAAAAAGGAAATTAGAGTTAGAGTAGATTAAAGAAGGAATTAGTCATAAGCAAAACATATTAAGTTATATACATATATAGTTATATGGTTATACACGTGTGTTTATAAATATATATGTACACATGTATTCATATGCATAAACAACATTTTAAAATGTAATCTAGTTTAACATTTTCACCATCACTTTCTTAAGTCTAGACAATCAATAATACAACAAATCAGACCTGCTTTGTAGTATTTGCTGAATTTCAAGGTGTCAGTCATTCAGTCAATAAACATTTATTAAGCACCTACTATATTAAGTTTTTAGAATTCTCAATCTCTTCCATCACATGGAGTTCAGTGGTCAGTACCTCCTTCTGCACTAGCAATAGCAATAATGGTTCATGTTTGACTAGTATTTTATGGTTTACAAAGTACTTTGCTCACAATAATCCTGTGGGATAGATCATTTGTCATAATTTTCATTTAACAAGTATCAGTGTTAAGTATTCAAAGACAGAAAAAGAGACAAAAGACAGATTCAACAAGAAGGTCAAAATTCAAAAGTCCTGAAGTCAGGAAGATCTGAGTTTAAATCTGGCCTCAGACACTTAACACATTGTAGTTGTGTAACTCTGAGCTAGTTATTTAATCTCAATTGTCTCATCCAAAAAAAAAAAAAAATCTATATTTTAAAGAAGCTCACAATCTAATAGGTATAAATGTTCACACTGAAAATTTAACAATCAGTTCTCCCAGACTGATTCTAATCACATTTATAAATGATAACTTGTTCAGCTGCTTCCTACTTGAAAGGCATCTTTTTAATTTCCTATTCTTTCCTATAAAGTATTTTTTATTATTATTGCAAACTCACTGGATAAAAATGTATGCTTTTAATTTAAAATGTCTACTAGTTGCTTATATGTCTCTAACTCTAAAGAGGTCAAAACTGTTACTTGTTACATGGGAAATTATGATAGATGATCTATTCCACAGAGTTCTTTTGAGGAAAGTACTTTGAAAACCATAAAGTACTGGTCAAACCTCCATTATTGCTGAAAGATAGTGTAGAGGGAGGCACTAGCCACTGAACTCATTCAATGGAAGAGATTGGGAACTCCAAAAGTATCCAGTTCATTTCGGTGAACACAGAAGTCACAGATCTTTTCATGAGGGGCAGGGAGGCAGCACTTAAAAGTTGGTAGTGTAGAGGCAAAGCCCCATTAGAGATACTGAAAAGACATCACTATATTGGGGAAATCCTTTGTGACTCCTAAGAGCAAAATGGGAATGCAGTTTGAGGGATAAGCCGTCTCTCCAACACCAACCTTGCACCTGGCAGGCTGAATTTCCTCACTACAGACCAGGCAGCTGGAACATTTTCAAAGTCCACAACACAATGATTTCAGCAATTCCATTGTTCCCAAGCTTTCCCTGGGACTTTCGTGTTTCCAGGAGAAGGCCGGAAGGGTGAAGCTTCCAACCCCAGACTGTAGATTCTGCCAAAAAGGAGGAACTGAAGGTGCTAATTTAACATTCCTAAAGAGTCTCCCAGAACATTGTGATTGAGTCAAAAGACAAGGCTTTCCAATTCATAGCTTTCTTTCTTTAAAAAAAAATAATTGCACCTAAGTATCATGTTTATAGATGTTTAAAATAGATTTTTTTTGCATCTTTTCTTTTTTGTGTTTGCTATATTTTCTTTATTCAAAGCCTTCTTCTTTCCTAAATTATAATATATTTTATCTCCACTCTGAGTATGCCACCTTATAGTTAGTTACCTGATTAATAACTCATTAAGTTACAAGCTCCATGCAGGTCTTTACTTTCTGTCCCAAAGTTCAAGACAGGATGATTGGTTTACTAAAGCTTCACTTTTGGATTTGATCTCCATTGAAGTTATCTTCATACAGAGATATCACTTGACATACTGTTTGACAAGTGTTGACAATTCACAGGGTTCAATTGGGCCACTTTTTACTTATTTGCTTTCACTTTTTTTTCTTCTTCAAATCTTCTTGTAAAAAGTAAAAAAAGTGGCGTGCTTCAAACTGTATTTAAACACTATCAGTTCTTTCTCTGGAGGAAAATAGTGGATTTCAGTATTCATCAGTCCTTTGGGATTGTCTTGGATCATTGTAACGCAGAGAATAGCTGTCATTCACAGTTGTTCATCAAACAATATTGCTGTTAGGGTGTACAATGTTCTTCTGGTTCTATTCACTATGCAATTCATGTAAATCTTTCCAGGTTCTTCTGAAATCATTCTGTTTGCCATTTCTTACACTACAATAATATTCCATTACAATCATATACCATGCTTGTTTAGCTAATCTCCAATTAACGGGTGTCCTCTCAATGTCCAGTTCTTAGTGATCACAAAAAGAGCTGCTACAAATATTTTTGTTCAAATAAATCCTTTTTCCCCTTTTGGGGATATCTTTGGGATATAGACTTAGCAGTGTATACTGTGTATACTTAGCAGTGTATTGCTGGATCAAAGGGTATACAGAGTTTTATAGTCCTTTGAGCAATTCTAAATTGCTCTCCAGAATGGCTGAATCAGGTCACAATTCCACCAACAGTGCATTAATATCCCTCCAACATACAACATTTTTCTTCTTAGTTGTATTAGCCAAACTGAGATAGTATCTCAGAGTTGTTTTAATTTGTGTTTCTCTGATCAATAGTGATTTAGAGAATTTTTTCACGTGACTATGGATAACTGATTTCGTTGATAACTGTCTATTTATATCTTTTGACCATTTATCAATTGAGAAATGATTTGTATTGTTATAAATTTGATTTATAATTTTATAAATTATGAGTTTACAAATTAAAAAATAAAGCCTTTATCAGAAATACTTGTTGAAAAAAAATTCCCACATTTCTTCTTCCCTGGTAATTTTGGCTATATTGGTTTTATTTGTGCAAAGACTTAAATTTTATACAATCAAAATTATCTTATTTACATTTTGTAATGTCCTCCATATTTTCTTTTGTCCTAAATTCTTCTCTTATCCATAAAATGGACAGATAAATTATTCCATGCTCTTTTAATTTGCTTATGGTATCACCCTTTATATATAAATCATGTATCCATTTTGACCATATGTTGGTATATGATGTGAGATGTTGATCTGTACCTAGTTTCTGCCATACTATTTTCCAGTTTCCCCAATGGTTTTTGCCAAACACAAATTTAATTTTTAAAAATCTAGCTTTTCAGACTAGCTTTTCAAGACTTTTTTTAGTCAATGAAAAAGTTTGTGATTAAAAAAAAATCAAATCCTAAGTAAAAAAATTTCTCCAGGTTAGAGGATTCTGGATCAACTGTAACACCATTCTGTAAATTCTATATATTCCACATATTAGAGAATGAAATAATGCCTGTAAAGCACTTTTTGCTATAAAAGAATATATAAATTTAAATTATGATTATTATGATTTCAAAGAGAAATAGTCACTATATGCCAAGAGGAAGGAAGAACAATTAGCAAATTGATAAATTAAGATTCTGTTTGTATTATTATTAAGAGAAATAACTATTTGTTAACTTAAGTAGAAAATTTATGTCCATAAGTATCCCTAAGAATGATTTCACATTTAAGCATGTGGTGTTTTTTTGCCTTATATCTGACATTTTATGTAATCCTTACAATAACTCTTTGAAGCAAGTAGTGCCTATAACTAATATTCCTCTTATTTTACATGGGAGAAAATACAGCTAATAATGGATATATTAGTACAGTGGAGTTGTACTTGATACTAGCTTTCTGAATTTAACTCCAATGACTTAAAATCTATTGTTCTTTATGACAACTAAAAAGTATCCATTAAAATGAGGAAATTCAAGCCTTTGTGTTAAAATCAAAGGTTAAAAATCATGGTAGGTGTGAAAACTGTGATTTCTCATGACTTTAGTAAAGAAAGAGTACCTTAGTAAGGAAAATAATTTTTTCTAGATTTGAAAACAAATGGAACCCAAATTCATGAATTTCCTTATTGGTCTGCCCTAAAAGCATCTGGCAATCAAACTGCAACATATTTTGTTCAATTCTCTTGCTAAGAGGTCTAACAGAAATCACTATATGTTCAATGCAATCAATTTTGGTGACACTGAAGGAGTAGTTCCATGATTAACCATACTGAAAGACAAAAACAACAATATAATAGAGGAATAGCTTGTGATGAGATTCCATCAGCGTATATAATTGATACAATCTTTTCATGTGGAGCCTGCCATTTTCAGCTCCTTTTTGAATGTTTTCCCCTATTAGAATGTAAGTTTTTTAAAGGAATGAATTGTGGCTGGCACGTAAATGCTTATTAAATACTTTATCCATCCTTCTATCCATTTATCTGTCTGAGGGTGAGAAAGTCATTAACTTCTTGGAACCTCATCTATTAAATAGGAATAATGCCTGAAGTTCACGGAGTTTTCATGATGATCAAATGAAATAAACTGTACTAAAGAATCATTTAAGGACAAATCAAACTGTTGGACATATGGAAGAAACTTTATTTTTTTGCTTTGGGCCACTAGGTGGCAATAGTAACTCTCACTAAATTGAACATTCTTAAGATACTGATACTATTGTTTTATCTATTGACTCTTTTGATTTCTAAACTGTGAGGTATGTAATCTGGGGATGTAGGGACTGAAACACTATTTCTCCAGCCCCTAGATACATATAAAATTATGTTAAAATGAACTGATGTGAAAGTTTTATTTTCTTTGGCATCAAACAGAATCTGTTGTAGTGGCAAAGGACACTGTTTATTTAGAATCTGCTTTATTGTCTTTCATAAGAAAATAAGAAAAGGATCCTTGCGATTTGAGCCCCTGGGATTCTCATCTTGTGTCTTGGTTTCCTAGAGATAAGACAAACAAGCTAAGAATGGATAGGGAAGAATAAAATGGGAATTTGATAAAAATCATCTTGAGGAAGAAAGACATACAAACATACTCTTATTAGAGCTGTGAAGTGCTTTTACTTTTCTGGAAAGTAAGGTACAATTTTATGAGAAAATTTACTAAACCATTCATTTTCTTTGATCAAGATATTCCACTGATAGGCATATAACCAAAAATAAAAAGATAGCAAGACCATTGACATGGAATTCTCTCCTTTTTAGTACAGATGAATGCTCTGTCCCATATAAAGGTTGGGATAGAGTTGATAAAAGGCTAGAGAGCTCCAACCCAGTCTAGTTCCCATTTGTGAACTCTTCAAACTATTGGACCTTAGGATAGGGGTTTTACCATAGTATTTGTAACATCAATTTTGTGGTACCAAAAACTGGAAACCAAGTCAATGCCCAGAGATTGTTGGAAATTATGATATATGAATATAGGATGTTATTATTATACCATGAGAAATAAAATATATGATTAATCCAGAGAAACATGAGAAGATTTGTGTGAACTGATTCAGTAAGAAAATAGAACAATGCCAATTGGAAGAGCAGGTTCCCAAGGGAAAAAAAAATCCCAGGTTCAAGGTACTCAATTGGTCTACATTTACAACCAACAAAAATCATGGCTCACAAGCCTTCATCAAAATATTTGCCTTTAAGAATGAGTCAAGAGGGGCAGCTAGGTGGCATAGTGAATACAGCACCAACCCTAAAGTCAGGAGGACCTTTGTTCAAATCTGACCTCAGACACTTAACACTTCCTAACTGTGTGACCCTGGGCAAGTCAATTAACCCCAATTGCCTCAGCAAAAATAATAATAATAATAATAATTAGTCTAGAAATACCAGTTCAAGACAATGATATTTAATGAAATAACATAGTCAGAAAAACAACAAGACAAGCTCACCATAAGACTTTCCTACAAATAAATAAATCATCAGTGAGAAAAAGTAGACTACACAAAACAGGCTACAAGTGACTTAGGCTTTCAAAGCTACAGGTCCACTTTGCTTATACCATATCTTCTCCCTGCTCATCTCTGATGTATGAATGTTCTCCTACCAAGTCCTGCTCAACTGCATATGTGGTTCCCATCAGAAGATAACATTTGGCACATACCTATGCAGCTTCCCTCTGGATCCAGAGAAGGAGCTGGCTCAAAGTACAATAACAGTACCAGCTACTCACCCTACACAAATAGTAAGGGAGTCAGACAACAAGTCAGAAAGAAATTAACTGGAAGCCTCTGCTGGCATTGGGTACAGCTGGTACTGATTGGTAACTCTATTGCCCATATGCAGTTCTGGCCCACAGTTCCAGGGTGGAGAGGGATGCTTGTGATTAGTCCCAAGGCAGCACTGGCCTTGGTCCCAGTTCCCAGGCAGGGGATTTAGTTACAATTCCAGGGCCAGGAGGATTGATATTACTAGCAGCTACAAGGAAACATAAAGACTAGAGTGCAGCCCAGGAAAGCAATGATTACACCTCCACTTGGATTACACAAAAGAAACACTGAAAACTTGCAAACCCCCAGAACTAGTTCTGAAGCTTGGGAATGTTTCCCCACTTCAGGTGAGCAGAGCCCAACTTTAAGGTAAAGTTCAAAGTCAAGAAAGAGGTTGCAAATGAACACAAAACAACAACAACTTGACCATACTATAATGGCAGAAATGAGCAAGACATAAACTTGCAAGAAGACAACAATGGAAAAACATCTATAAGCAATCTCAAAGAAAACTGCTCATTGGATCCAAAGCCAATAAGAATTCCTAGAAGAATTATTGAAAGTTATGAGAGTAGTGAAGGAAAATTTGGGGGGAAAGTTAAAGGGATATAAGAAAAGTATGAAAAGAGAATTCATAATTTGGTAAAAGAGACACATTCTTATATGGAAAGATGATACACATAACTCCTAAGAATTTTATCATTATTAGGGCAGTTAGAAAGAAGGTTACATAGACAGAAGCCATGAATGGGAGTTTGTTATATTGGGATGATCTTAAAAAAACTGACTGGGAGGAAAAATGAAGGGACAGATAAAAAATAGAAAAATTTTTCTCATATAAAAGAGGCATACAAGGAAGAGTTTTTATAGTGCAGTGAGAAATGGGGAGTGCTTGAACCTCACTCTCACTGGGATTAGTTCAAAGGGAAAAATATATATATATACATATCCATTTGGGTATAGAAATATATTTTTTTTTATTTAATAGCCTTTTATTTACAGGATATATACATGGGTAACTTTACAGCATTAACAATTGCCAAACCTCTTGTTCCAATTTTTCACCTCTTACCCCCCACCCCCTCCCCTAAATGGCAGGATGACCAGTAGATGTTAAATATATTAAAATATAACTTAGATACACAATAAGTATACATGACCAAAACATTATTTTGCTGTACAAAAAGAATCAGACTCTGAATTATTGTACAATTAGCTTGTGAAGGAAATCAAAGATGCAGGTGTGCATAAATATAGGGATTGGGAATTCAATGTAATGGTTTTTAGTCATCTCCCAGAGTTCTTTTTCTGGGCATAGCTAGTTCAGTTCATTACTGCTCCATTAGAAATGATTTGGTTGATCTCGTTGCTGAGGATGGCCTGGTCCATCAGAACTGGTCATCATATAGTATTGTTGTTGAAGTATATAATGATCTCCTGGTCCTGCTCATTTCACTCAGCATCAGTTCGTGTAAGTCTCTCCAGGCCTTTCTGAAATCATCCTGTTGGTCATTTCTTACAGAACAGTAATATTCCATAATATTCATATACCACAATTTATTCAGCCATTCTCCAACTGATGGACATCCATTCAGTTTCCAGTTTCTAGCCACTACAAAAAGGGCTGCCACAAACATTCGTGCACATACAGGTCCCTTTCCCTTCTTTATAATCTCTTTGGGATATAATCCCAGTAGTAACACTGCTGGATCAAAGGGTATGCACAGTTTGATAACTTTTTGAGCATAGTTCCAAACTACTCTCCAAAATGGTTGGATTCGTTCACAACTCCACCAACAATGAATCAATGTCCCAGTTTTCCCACATCCCCTCCAACAATCATCATTATTTTTTCCTGTCATCTTAGCCAATCTGACAGGTGTGTAGTGGTATCTTAGAGTTGTCTTAATTTGCATTTCTCTGATTAATAATGACTTGGAGCATCTTTTCATATGACTAGAAATAGTTTCAATTTCTTCATCTGAGAATTGTCTGTTCATATCCTTTGACCATTTTTCAATTGGAGAATGGCTTGATTTTTTATAAATTAGAGTTAATTCTCTATATATTTTGGAAATGAGGCCTTTATCAGAACCTTTGACTGTAAAAATATTTTCCCAGTTTATTGCTTCCCTTCTAATCTTGTCTGCATTAGTTTTGTTTGTACAAAAACTTTTCAGTTTGGTATAATCGAAATTTTCTATTTTGTGATCAGTAATGATCTCTAGTTCTGCTTTGGTCATAAAGACCTTCCCCTTCCACAGGTCTGAGAGGTAAACTATCCTATGTTCCTCTAATTTATTAATAATTTCATTCTTTATGCCTAGGTCATGAACCCATTTTGACCTTATCTTGGTGTACGGCGTTAAGTATGGATCAATGCCTAGTTTCTGCCATATTAGTTTCCAATTTTCCCAGCAATTTTTATCAAACAGTAAGTTCTTATCCCAAAAGCTGGGATCTTTGGGTTTGTCAAAGACTAGGTTGCTATATTTGTTGACTGTTTTATCCCTTGAACCTAATCTATTCCACTGATCAACTAATCTATTCCTTAGCCAATACCAAATAGTTTTGGTAACTGCTGCTCTATAATATAATTTTAGATCTGGTACAGCTAAGCCACCATCATTTGATTTTTTTTTCATTAATTCCCTTGAAATTCTTGACCTTTTGTTTTTCCATATGAACTTTGTTGTTATTTTTTCTAGGTCATTAAAATAGTTTTTTGGGAGTCTGATTGGTATAGCGCTAAATAAATAGATTAGTTTAGGTAATATTGTCATCTTTATTATATTTGCTCGCCCTATCCAAGAGCATTTAATATTTTTCCAATTGGTTAGATCAGACTTAATTTGTGTGAAAAGTGGTCTGTAATTTTGCTCATAAAGTTTCTGATTTTCCCTTGGCAGATAGATTCCTAAATATTTTATATTATCAGTAGTTACTTTAAATGGAATTTCTCTTTGTAACTCTGACTGTTGGATTTTGTTAGTGATATATAAGAATGCTGATGACTTATGTGGGTTTATTTTATAACCAGCAACTTTGCTAAAGTTGTGGATTATTTCTAATAACTTTTTAGCAGAATCTCTGGGGTTCTCTAAGTATACCATCATGTCATCGGCAAAGAGTGATAATTTGGCTTCCTCATTGCCTATTCTTATTCCTTTAATCTCTTTCTCAGCTCTTATTGCTATAGCTAGCGTTTCTAATACAATATTAAATAGTAACGGTGATAGTGGGCAACCTTGTTTCACTCCAGATCTTATTGGGAATGGTTGCAGTTTGTCTCCATTACAAATGATGCTTACTGATGGTTTTAAATAGATGCTGCTGATTATTTTAAGGAAAAGTCCATTTATTCCTATACTCTCAAGTGTTTTTAATAGGAATGGATGTTGGATTTTATCAAATGCTTTTTCTGCATCTATTGAGATGATCATATGGTTTTTGTTAATTTGGTTATTAACATGGCCAATTATATTGATAGTTTTCCTAATATTGAACCAGCCCTGCATTCCTGGTATAAATCCTACTTGATCATAGTGTATTATCTTGGAGATGATTTTCTGTAGTCTTTTTGCTAATATCTTATTTAAGATTTTAGCATCAATATTCATTAGGGAGATTGGTCTATAATTTTCTTTCTCTGTTTTCAGCCTACCTGGTTTAGGTATCAGTACCATGTCTGTGTCATAGAAGGAATTTGGTAGGACTCCTTCATTCCCTATTTTATCAAATAATTTATATAGCATTGGGGCCAATTGTTCTTTAAATGTTTGGTAAAATTCACATGTAAATCCATCTGGTCCTGGGGATTTTTTCTTAGGGAGTTGTTTAATTGCCTGTTCTATTTCTTTTTCTGAAATGGGACTATTCAAGCAATTTACTTCCTCCTCTGTTAGTCTGGGAAGTCTGTATTTTTGGAGGTAGTCATCCATTTCACTTAGGTTATCAAATTTATTGGCATAAAGTTGAGCAAAAATAACTCCTTATTATTTCTCTAATTTCCTCTTCATTGGTGGAAAGTTCTCCCTTTTCATTTTTAAGACTACTAATTTCATTTTCCTCCCTCCTTTTTCTAATCAGATTTACCAAAGGCTTATCTATTTTATTGGCTTTTTCATAGAACCAACTCTTAGTTTTATTAATTAGTTCAATAGTTTTTTTACTTTCAATATTTTTAATTTCTCCTTTTAATTTTAGAATTTCCAATTTAGTATTTGATTGGGGGTTTTTAATTTGGTCTTTTTTTAAGTTTTTTTAGTTGCAAGCCCAATTCATTAATCTTTTCTTTCTCTGTTTTATTCAAGTAAGCCTCTAAGGATATAAAATTCCCTCTTATTACCACTTTGGCTGCATCCCACATAGAAATATTTCTTACCCAATAGGAAATAATAAGAAGGGACAAGATATATTGGGGGGGAAAGTTGATTTAAAAAAAGGAAGGTGGATTAAGGAAAGTAGTGGTCAGAAGCAAAACATGTTTGAGGAGGAATGGGATTAAAAAAAAAAGACAGAGAAGGATAAAACCCTATTTTACCCAAGAATATAGAGTAGAGAGAAATACTCAATAATTATAACTGTGAATGGGAATGGAATGAGCTCACTCATAAAATGGAAACAGCAAAGTGGATTAGAAACTGGAATCCAACAATATATTGTTTACAATATACACCCTTAAAACCAGAGTTTTAAAATATACATGTATAAAACTAAGGTAGCACAACTGATTTTTTTTTTATAGAATAAGGAATCTCTTGTGCCCAAAGATTTTAGTAGTTAGAAAAAGTATTCAGCTGCTAAAATGAACATAATAATAATTTAAGCTTAATTTGGCAGAAGGGCCAGCTAGGTGGTGCAGTGGATTGAGTGCTGAATTTAGAGTCAAGAAGCCCAAACTTCAAATCTAGTCTCAGACACATACCAACTATGTGACCCTGAATAAATAATTTAATCCCATTTGCCTCAGTTCCCTTATCTGTAAAATAGACTAGTGAAGGATGCCAAACCATTCTAATATCTTTGCCAAGAAAACCCCAAAGGGGATTGCAAAGATTCTAACACAACAAAATAACAACAAATTTGGTAGAATTTTTTTAAACATCAAAGAGTCAATTTATATGGTACAAAATTTAATTCTTCTAATTAAGGAATCACCAAAAGCATGATAGAAAGTTCTGGGTGGTAAATTAAATAAGTCAACAAACACCTATTAAGAGACAGACCAGGCACCATGCTAAATCCTGGGAATACAAATATAAGCAGAAATAAAAAATTAGCTCCTCAAGGAGTTTATGTTCCAACAGGGGAAGACAACACACATAAGGGAGCTGAAAAGTGGAAGGTAGATGGGGAAGATAGACTTAGTACCATGCTAGGAAAAAAATTCAGAAAGTCAAAATTATAACCTGGAGAGGAATGAAGAATGAAGCAATGAAGCCTTTGTGAAGGTTTTAAGAGGAACTAACTTCAGAGGAAAAAGCCAAAGAGGTGGAAGTCATTCCAATGTGTGATGATGTTTCTATGGCATTCAGTAACTTATAAATCTTATTTTACCCAGAAACTTTAAAAAGGATCAACCATAACTATTATGATATTTTTCTAGAATGTTGAGACTTAAACCTAAAAACATTAAGCAGTTTTAAGGATTGCTGAATAGATATTTCACATTTCCCATTGGCTCTACACTATCTCCTTCAAAATCCATGTTTTTTGACCACGCAGGTCAGGGACTGGACTCCTCCTAAGACAGTCATCTTCTCCAGGAATCCTGAGGTAGTTTTCAAGACTTCTCCCAGCACTCTCCCAGAGTGCTGCCCACACCAGTATTCAAGATCTCCAAACTTCTCTAAGCCAAAAAGTTGCTTGTATACCTGGACGCGCTTATTTCAAAATCACTGTTCAGTTCCCTGAAGTGGAAAAATACATTTCACATAACAGGAAAACAGAAGGGAAAGAAGAGAAAAGAGAGGAAGAAATTAGAGAAAAAATTAGTATTAAGCAAAATGAACTCTAAAGTAGGTAGATCACAAAGAAGTTTAAAAGAAAAGACAGAAAGAATGAAAACCTAGTAATGAACTCTGGGTGCAGGAAATAAGAGAATAGGGGCATAGCAGCAAGAAGCAATTTAGTCAAAATCCCACATACAAAAGTTCTCTAAACAGAACTAGGAAATGCACCAGACCAAATCCTGATGGGGAAACCTAAATTAAAAAGCTTGGCTCAGACTGTAGAGCACAGTGGGATCTCAGTTCCAACATTTAGTCCAATGTTCAGAAAAATAACTAGGACAGGAGTTACAAACCAAAGGAAAACATGCAGCTCTGTCATTCTGAACCTGCAGAAGTTCCTAGTTGTCTGATAGAAGTTGAAACCAGTCTTCTCTTTCCCAGATCCAAATCCACAGCAGGAACTTGTAGAACTCAAGCCACAGTAGCAGCAATCCCTGGGTTTTTCCCTGGATAAGGAAAAGGGAGAAAGATTATCAGAAGCAGATTGTATCAATTGAAACTGAGTTAGATCTTCTCTGTCGAAGAAATCCACTTCCATCAGAATACATATTCATACAGTATCATTGTTGACGTATATAATGATCTCTTGGTCCTGCTCATTTCACTCAGCATCATTCATGTAAGTCTCTCCAGGCCTTTCTGAAATCCTCCTGCTGGCCATTTCTTACCGAACAATAATATTCCATAACATTCATATACCACAATTTACCCAACCATTCTCCAATTTATGGGCATCCATTCATTTTCCAGTTTCTGGCCACTACAAACAGGGCTGCCACAAACATTTTTGCACATACAGGTCCCTTTCTCTTCTTTAAGATCTCTTTAGGATATAAGCCCAGTAGTAACACTGCTGGATCAAAGAGTATGCACAGTTTGATAACTTTTTGAGCGTAATTCCAAATTGCTCTCCAGAATGGCTGGATATTATATACCAAATCTACTTGCCCTTCTTTCAAATTAATTCAATCTGATATTGCTCTAGGTACTGATATTGTAAAAAATGGTCTGCAATTTATTTGTATATGGAAACAGAAGGCAATGCCTTAATGCAACCTAATGATGATGATGTTCTAGGGACTGCAGACTCATGAGGAAGATAATTGTGGGCTGGGAGAAAGATTAGATCAAATCATGTAGATGGTTAATTACAACCAGAATTTCTTAGACTTTTTCCTTTCATGACCCTTTTTGCCTGAGAAATTTTTATGCGACTCTAGATAAATGAGTTTATAAAATAAGTATACAAATCAAACATTTACTGATAATGAGTCATAATTTCATGATCTCTACATTCAGTTTCGAGACCACATATGAGTACCTGAACCACAGTTTAAGAAGTTGGAACTTACACAACCCACAGATAAGACCAATCCCTGTACTATAAGACACTCAAACAAAAATTACATTCCTGGAGTGTAATTATTGTTCCAGTGCCTTATAGTGTAGGGATTCATCTTATCTGGAATACTTTGTAAAGTATGATGGTTTTGGAAGGAAATCTACCTTCATTTCCTTATTAGCCTTTAACATCAGGGTGCATTGGATTGAAAATACTAATCAATAATTAATAATAACCAATACCTGAACTTCTATCCCAAAGGTATAAAACTGTTCATACCTTTGATCCAGCAATACCATTACTAGATTTATATCCCAAAGAGATCATAAAAATGAGAAAAAGACCCACATGTACAAAAATATTTATAGCAGCTCTTTTGTGGTGGCAAAGAATTCAAAACCTATCAATTATAAAATGACTGAACAAGTTATAGTATATGAATGTAATGCTTTTGTGCTATAAGAAATGAGAAGCAGGAAGATTTCGGAAAAACCTGAAAAGATTTACATGAGCTGATGCTTAGTGAACTGAGAAGAACCAGGAGAACATAACTGTATATAGTAATAGCATCACAGTGCAATGATCAACTTGGATAAATGTAGCTCTCTTCAGCAATACAATTCCAAAAAACACTTGATAGAAAATGTTATCTACATTCAAAGAAAGAATTATGACGTCAATGGAAATAGAAGCATAGTATTTTCATTTCTTAACTTGTTTTTTTTTTTTTCTTTTTTGTGATTTTTCCCTTTTCTTTTGATTCTTCTTCCACAGCATGATTGATATGGAAATGCTTAACATGATTGTGCACATATACCTATATCAGATTGCTATCTTGGGGAAGGGAGAGAAAAGGAGAAAAATTTGGAACTCAGAATCTTACAAAAATAAATGTTCAAAACTATCCTTACACATAATTGGGAGGAAAATATAATACTATTAAGTTAAAAACAATAGGTTTCTGGTATCTACCACAAAACAGGCTGGTCTGGATTGAAGACACAGGCATGAGTGATTGAGTATTAGGCATCCTTTCCAAAACCAGAGCTTCCTGTTTCTGCCTCACACTCCAAGCAGAAGTGTAACAAGTGAAGACTTGCCAGTACCACAGGAGTTCCCCCAGGGGTTTACCAAGTCAAGATAAGCGGGAAGTAACTATGAGAAATCTATAACTGCTGCAGTTCCTAGTCATGTAGAATTCACTTAGTGTTGGCCACAAGAGGGTGATGTTGCTACGATTTTTCCCTGTCAGAGGCGATCTGCGGGTGGACAGCTCATCTGGGAAAAAGAATTGATTGTTAGAGAAGTGACAAGATCAAATGTAGAAGGAAAAGATCAAAAGTAGTTCTGTTTTTACTTGTTTTCTCAAAAGAGTGGTCAAGACACAAGGAAATTCTGAAAGGGAAAGAGAAATCCTTCGTTTCAGGGCTCTGAATAGCAGTTCAGATATGACGGCAAGATGCAAGAATACCAGCTAGTCAAGAACCAGTTTTAGTTTCTGCTAAAATACTGTTCATTAGATAGAAGCTCCAAGATGCTGAACTGCGGGTTTTGTAGTGGTCGCACCTACAAAGTTGTTTGTTTGGATGGCTGCTGTGGACCTGGAAGCTGAAAAAATAATTAGCAATTCCTAGTCTTTTCTAACTAACAAGTACCATTAAACCTTGGGAAAGGAAAAGAGAAACAGTATCATTTCCTGAGGTATTTATGAAAAATAGCAAGAAGCTAATAAGCAAAAAGCCAAGCATTTTTTATCTGATGATCAAACAGAATTGGAGAAATAAAGAAGGAAGCAAGGAGGGAGGGAGGGAGGAAGGAAAGTAAGGAGAGAGAAAAAGGGAGAGAGTAGAGGGAGGGAAGGAAAGAATGAAGAAGGGAAAGGAGGAAAGGAGGAAGAGAGGGAGGGAAGGAAGGAGGAAAGAAAGAAAAAGGAAGGAAGAAAGGGAGAAAGGAAGGAAGGAAGAGGGAGGGAGGGAGGAAGGAAGGAAAGGAAAAGGGGAAGGAGGAAAGGAAAATGGAAAGAAGGAAGGAAAGAGGGAAGGAAAGGAAAGAGGGAAGGAAGGAGGAAGGGAGAGAAAGAAGGAAGGAAGGAGGGAGGGAGAGAAGGAAGGAAGGAAGGAAGGAAGGAAGGAAGGAAGGAAGGAAGGAAGGAAGGAAGGAAGGAAGGAGAAAAAGAAGAGAGATTCTTTCAAACCATTCTGTTTTGGTTGTGAGAACTAACCAAACCTACAGTCTACATTTATCAGAATCACTACTAAAAGGAAGGTCCAAATTAAATCAAGGACTAGGTTGTAAGATATATGTCTCGAGACTTAGAACTATCTCTGAGAACCAAGTAAAGGACTTCTGAGGCTGAATATGTACCTTCATTAAGGCTAGGAAGGAAAGATATTGAATAACTTTGGGGTAAATGGATTACCATAGACAACTTGAACTCTGGGAATACATGAATCTAGTGAGACTGGACTGGATATAAAGCAGACTTCCATATTATTCTGTGCTGTGTAGAAAGTCAATGATTAAAGATTAAAATCAATCTCATTCATTTGTTAATAAGGCAGAAGCCTATAACCTATGATTTCCTTCTTGTTCTATTTTAAATTCTCACTCTCTAATCAGAACTGAGTTAGAAACACTGGAACTTTGGTTCCAAAAAAATCTTCATAAACACTAGTAAAGAAAGGACAGAAATCCCTGGGAGTGATCTACTTTATCTCTCTTCAAAGGTTGCGTAATGAAAAGAACACTGAATTTGAAGAGTTGATTTTTGGATCTGCTATACTTCTGTAACCTGAAGTTGGAAAGCATATCATGGCAGAGGAATGTTGATAAATACTTAACAACCAGCTTTCTGGAGAGAAAAAACATACATAAAATGTAAACACCCAAACATTTATAAATTTCATCTGCATTTTTTATCAGTTCTCCATCACTCACTTAAGCTTAGACAATGAGCAAAACAATAAAGTCCTCAATTGTTTACTGATTTCCAAGGAACAATTTGTTCATAAATTTTAAATCAGCTCCGGTTCCAGCACACTCCTCTGTAGGCCAATTAGTATAACCTATATCTGAACAAGAATCCTTCTGCATCATACCTCAAAAGTAATCATTTTGTCTTTGCTTGAAGGTATCCAGTGAAAAATAATTGACTACCTTTTAAGGAAGCCCATTCCTACCCCCATTTAGGGATAGTTCAAATTATTAAGTCTTGTTTCCTGACATTAAGTCTAAATTTTCCTCTTTCCAACTTTTTCCTGTGGCAACTGGTTCTACTTTCTGGAGCCAAGGAGAAAAATTTGATGTGATAACACTTCAAATCCTTATGGAACCTACTCTCCCTCCTAAACTTTCCTTGGTTATTCCACCTGGGATCCTCATGTGGCATTAAGTGAAGGATCTTCATAATCCTCATGACTAACCCTCCCTTGACGCTCTGTCACCAACACGTTTGGCAACCTTGGAAAATCACTTTACTTCATTCTGGACCTCAGTATCCTCATCTGTAGGTAGACAAATTTCTAAGGTCTCTTCTAGAAGCAGCTGCAAAGCAGCTAATTTTAATGTTTCATCTAGTTGATCAGCTGGTTATCATCTTGGAGCAACAAAGATATAGGAAAGGAATGTCTCAAGTGAGATGGGGAGTTGGGGGTGGGGTGGGAAGGTAGTGAGGATTCAGTCAGTCAGTCAATCAATAGCACTGGAACAACTTTGAGTGACTAATATAAATGGTGGCAGCAGTAACAGGAAACTTAGGAGTCAGAGCAATAACCACATCAGCGTAATGGAGGATATTGTTCCATCTAAGGCTACTGGATCCCCTGCTGGAAGTCCTGTTTTTTCATTTCCCCACATCTCCACCATTTCCCCCCCAACCCTACCTCTGAGGCCTTATTTACAGGATGGTGAGGAATCCGCTAAACTAACAGTTATATGGGAGTTAAATAATGTCTGGGTTTCCTCCTTCATTTTTGGAACAGTGCCAAATACTTTGCATCCTCAGACTTCTTCCTGGATGAATTTCTTATGTTGAATTCATGGAGGGAAGGTGAAATGGATAAAAGAAAGATAAGGTAGAAAATTAACCTTTGTTCATAGACTTTAAGGGGGAACCAACTATTTCTGAAGGCAACCTATTCCATTGTGGATGAATTAGGGGGATTTCTACCCCAAGTATGTAAAGACTTCCCTGTTGGAATAGGAGATGGTAACAATTTGTTCCAGTATCCATAAAGACAGCTGAAGTAGGATTGATGGAGCATTTTAGACCTTGGTCAGACATCAAAGATACCAAGGTTACCCATTGCATCTTGGTCATAGTCATCTTGACTTTCATCCTGCCACTGGATTTTGTATCTAACTTAAATTGTCTCTCTACTACTTCCCATTGTACTACTCTTTACTACTTCTGTAATCTGAAGTGAAGCAGAACAAATACAAAATTTTTTTCTATATAAGATCTCTTCAAATATCTCCCCCCTCACTGTCCATCTCACCTAAAGTCTTTTCCAGGTCAAACATATTTCATTCCTTCATGAAATCCTAAGATGATGATGTAGTGGAGTGACAGATGGACTCAGAAGTCTAAAAGAAATTATTTTGAAGTCCTGCTTCAGACAGTTATTAGATAAATGACTATGGGCAAATCATTGAATTTCAGTCTCAATATTCTCATTTTTATCAAATGAGCTACGATACAGGGTTAGTGTTGGACACAATGAGATAACACATGTAAATTACTTAAAATGTAAAAGAAAATTACTTATAAATACATGATCCTGATATTAGAATAATATTCTCATTGGTAGAGAAAAGATTACTTGACACTTGAGCTATGTGAAGGGCAGAGCTAAATAAATAGAGTTTAGGAGAAAAGAACTATTGATCTTCTGGCTTTGAAATAGGACACACATTTCCATATTCTCTTTTGAGGGGAATTAATGTCCCTGCAAGGAGAGAATGACTCCATGAAGAAGCCAATGTGTAAAGAATCATCTGTGTGTCTGTCTGTCTGTCTATCTGTCTGTCTTTGTCTCTCTGGCTCTGGTTCTCTCTGTTTCTCTTTCTCTTTCTCTGGCTCTGGCTCTCTCTATTTCTCTGTTTCTCTTTCTCTGGCTCTGGCTCTGGCTCTCTCTCTCTCTGTCTCTGTCTCTGTGTCTGTCTTTCTCTGTGTGTGTCTGTGTGTTTGTCTGGCTATCTCTCTGTCTCTTTGTCTCTAGCTCTGGCTCTGGCTCTCTCTGGCTCTGTTTTTTTCTGTCTGTCTTTCTCTGTCTTTGTGTGTGTATGTGTGTGTGTGTGTGTCTGTCTGTCTGTCTCTGTCTCTGTCTCTCTTTCTGTGTGTCTGTCTTCTGTCTGTGTGTGTGTGTGTGTATCTTTCTCTGTATCTCTGTCTCTGTCTCTCTCCCTGTCTCTCTCTATCTCTCTCTCTTTCCGTCTCTGTGTGTGTGTCTCTCTCTCTGTCTCTGTCTCTGTCTCTGTCTCTGTCTCTCTCTCTCTCTCTTTTTCTCTCTCTCTCTCTCATCTTATTCCCAGTGGAGGAACTCATTCACTCTGTACTGTCTGATATATTCTAATTTGCATAATTTCTCTGATTTTTTTTTTTTGCTTGCTATTAGCTTAGATAAATGAGTTTATTTGCGATTCACTACGTGTGCTGGTATTTGTATAACTGCAATTTGTTTGAAAAAGGGAGTCAAACTTTCACATATATATCTTGGGCACTTGCTTCCTTGTTAAGGGATAGCTGCCAGGAGAGTGACTTGACCAAAATTATTTCTTCTAGTGGGGAGGTCAACTTATTATAGTCTAAGAGCCAAATTCTGCCTGATGTCTGTTTTTGTTTAGCCAGTAAACTAAAGATGATTTTTATTATTTTAAACATATTAAAACTTTATTTTAAAATGTAAAATCCAGATTTGACCCATGGACCATATTTTGCTAACCCCTGTCTTAGACTAACAATATTTATGAGGAAGATAGATATAATTCTAACCCTTTCTCTGAAATTAGTAGAGGAACTAGCCTGATAGTCCCACTCTCCTGCTCCCATGGAAAATCAGTCTTTCTTGGAGAAGTGAGCTTGGAGGGGTCTCCAGAGCTATGGATAATATCTCTTCATGCTTCTCTGCATATTATATTTAGAAAGACCCTTGAGGACACACACATAATCTACACGGACAATACACATATCTTATATAAACATTAAAAAAATGTATAAATGTAGGTTGTTACTATATGACCCAAACTAAAGGCTCTTCCCCATTCTGGCTATCCTCCTATAGATACATTCCTGACATTGAGATACTAGTGTATGTTGATAGAGTTGTGAACTAATCCAACCATTCTGGAGAGCAATTTGTCCAAAGAGCAATCAAACTGTACATATCCTTTGACCTAGAAATCCCACTTCTGGGTCTATATTCCAAAGAGGAAAAAAAAAAAAAAAAAGGAAAAAGACCTAACTGGACAACAATATTTTTAGAAGCTCTTTTTGTGGTGGCAAAGAATTTGGAATTGAAGAGATGCCCATCAATTTAGAATGGCTGAACAAGTTGTATCATATGATTGTGATGAAATATTATTGTGCTATGAGAAATGATAAGCAAAAAATATTTCGGTCAACCCTTTTTGTAGTGGCATGAAACTGGAAATGGAATGGATACCCATCAGTTGGAGAATGGTTGGGTAAATTGTGGTATATGAATGTTATGGAATATTATTATTCTGTAAGAAATGACCAGTGGGATGAACACAGAGAGGCCTGGAAAGACTCACATGAACTGACGCTAAGTGAAATGAGCAGAACCAGGAGATCATTATACATGATAACAACAAGACTATACCATGATCAATTCTGATGGATGTGGCTCTTCTCAACAATGAGATGATTCAGGCCTGTTCCAATGGTCTTGTGATGAAGAGAACTATCTACACCCAGAGAGAGAGCTGGGGAACTGAGTGTGGATCACAACATAGTATTTTCACTTTTTTGTTGTTATTTGCTTGCATTTTGTTTTCTTTCTCATTTTTCCTTTTTGATCTGATTTTTCTTGTGCAGCAAGATATTTGTGGAAATGTATAGAAGAATTGCACATGGTTAACATATATTGGATTATTTGCCATCTAAGGGGGGTGGTGGAGGGAAAGGAGGGAAAAAATCTGGAACACAAGGTTTTGTAAGGGTGAATGCTGAAAATTATCCATGCATATATTTTGAAAATAAAAAGCTTTAATTTTAAAAATGATGAGCAAGATACCTATGAGAAAAACATAGAAAGACTTACATAAATTGATGCAAAGTAAAGTAAGCTAAACCAGGAGATCATTGTACATGATAACAGCAATATTGTTCAATAAACAACTGTGATTGAATTAGCTCTTCTCGGCAATAAAACAATCCAAGACAATTCCAAAAGACTCATGATGAAAAACACTATCCATATTCAGAGAAATAAGTGATGGAGGCTGAATGCACAATCAAATATACTATTTTCACTTTATTTTTTCCTGACTTATCTTTGTTTTTTTTTCTTCTTTTACAGCATGACTAATATGGCAATATGTTTTACATATTTGAACATATATAACCTATATCAATTTGCTTATTATCTTAGGAAGAGGTGAGGGAAGAGAAAGAGGGAGAAAATCTGGAACTCAAAATTTTATTTTTAAAATTAATGTTTAAAAATTGTCTTTATATATAATTGGAAAAATGCTATTTTAAAAAATTAATGCCCTTCCTGAATTGTGTGGCCAGGGCAAAGTGCTGCAGGACTAACACTATTTCTTAGTTTTCTCATCTGTAAAATAAAAGCTTTATCTCTACACTCCCTTAAATGGTTAGTGATGCTATTAGTCAGCATCAAGATTGCCCCCAATAGTAGGATCTCAACTTTCTTACCTTTATATTTCCAAACCATGTCTATGGCACATCAGCACATTTGCATATGTTCTATAATTAGACCTAGAGTCTAATTAGTACAAAATCTCCCTGTATTGTCAAATAGGGAGACTCTAAACCTAGAAAGGCAGAAACACAGGTGTTACACCCAGAACAGAGAGAGGAACAGCCCAGAAGGGAAAGGAAAAAGTATAAACATGGCCAACCTCAAAAGATTACTAGAGGTTATTTAATAAGACAATAGAATCAATTGGTTACATTCTAGTTTTTTCCATTGTTTCATTCCTGTCATTAGGAAAAGGATGGCCATTGTTACAGATGATAATGTAGCTAAACCAGGCTCAGCATTCCTACTTGGTGATTCACTTTATAGAATTAAATGTCTCAGAAAACTGCCCTTAAGGATAGAAGGCATCACAGACAAGTAGGACAGTTTTGAAAGTTACATGTTGCAAGCTTAACCTAATAGAGAGTTGCGATTTCAAATGTAATCTCTTTTTGTTTCTCTGTGAATATGTGTAGCAAATACACTAAGGTGCTTATCCTAACTTCTCATAGTCCTGATGAATTGGGTTCCCAACTATCAGCTATTTCCCCCTCAAGACTAGAATGGAGATGGGAAATAGAGAAAGGGAATGGAAAGTGAGGGAATATGTTTTTTACTGTTAAAGCTCATGATCTACCATTGGGACCTACAGCCAAAATTATCCACTGTAAATCAAACTTATCAGCCAGATTTAACTAGTTTTTTAGAAAAAGATATTTGCTAAGGTCATAGAACTGGCATGAAACATCTTTCCAAAAGTCTCAAATATGTGTATACTTAGTCCAGGCTCAAACAAAATGGCTAAGAGGTAACTGACCATTCCTTGTTGCTGGAAATCTTTTTCTCTTCTTTGTAGGGTATACATGAAGTTTCCTTTAGAGATAGTATAAATTCCTTGCTGGGTTTTTTGTGGAAATGTGAATCTGCATTGAATATGTCCTTTGATCCTAACACAAGCAATGTCATCGGCTATTGTAGTTTGTGGGGAGTGTTCTAGGACACCAATGGAAAGATGGGGAATTCAAAACCCTCCAAATTCTTTGTAACATGCGAGATCCTCTTCAGTTATAGAGGGGAGAAGGAAAAAACGCAGGCTAAAGCTGAGGTGTTCTCTTCTCCACAGGACATGACTAAGTTTCCTCTGCCATTAGAAAGAGCTATTTTCAGATCTTTCAACCTTACTTTAATTTATCTGAAGATATTTACCACTTGACCTAAAAGGGGTGATTAAAACATGTTTTTACCTCCTTAAAGTAGCAAAGCATTTTATCATTCAAAGTGGGATAGGATAACAATTTATTTACTCAATCTCACTCTTCTATATGAACATGCTAATTTTATTTACTTGTTAGGTTCTGAATTTTTAATATTAGTATTTAAAAAAGAAAGCATTTCTAGATAGATGAAGTACACCTCCTTTCCCTTGGTAAAGAAGTGAGAGATTTTAAGTGAGACCATATTAATATGTCTGATTTTGTTCAAATGCATCACTAAACCATAATGATAGAGTCACCAAGAGAGGGCAACCTATTTATAACGAATGTTAAGTCCAAGACTTAGAGAGATTAAGGGACTTTTCCAGGAATACTCTGCTACTAGATGCCACTAGCAAGTATCAAAGAAGAAATGTGACTCTTGATAGTCAAATTTTTTCCAAGGCCAAATCCCAAAACTATCCCTAAACCATCCTAACTTTACTAGGTTATAGAAGAAAGAAAATAGTACTTAGGGTGAGAAGACCTGGTTTTGAATTTAGGCTTTGTTGGTGACTATCTGGGTTAATTTGGGCAAATAATTTGACTTCTCTGGATCTAAATTTCTTTACTGAAAAATGAAGGAGTTTCACAACATGGCCTTTAAGTTCACTTCTAAGTTATTGCATGCAATTTTTAAAAAATCCTAGAAAAGAGCTTTAAAAGGCAGGGATGCACAAAGCTAATATCTCGTTCCTGCAACTTCCTCACTAAATAGGTTTTCATCTTGTACTCTTCCTCTTTTCCTTTCCCCGGAAGTAGCTATGTCATACTACCACTGATAAAAAATAACTGAGCTGACTGAGGATCATCCCAGAAAATATGACAGGGACAGAGTCTAAAGGCAAAGGGGGAAATGAATGACCCAGTGAATGGTAATTTTTTTTTGAGATAGCAAAATAAAAAGCATAAGACAGTGTTTCATCATACTTCAAGAAGCTCACAAACTCTTTGGGAAAATGAAATAAAAATACATGTACTAGAGGATTGGCTGTTGAAGTTTCATCTCAGAGACATGCATAGGAAATAGAGGAGTATAGAGACGGTAGTATGGAGGAGTGGAATGAAAAATTAGGGAAGTAATATTTGCCCAGCCCATCCCTAATTCCATCCTTGACTCCTAGCTCACCCTGGCTATCATAAGCATCTGTTCTCACACAGAATGCTTTTCCCAGAGAAATATAAGTACTTGGTTGTGTGTGTAAGTGGGAAGGGAGGGATGTATGTGTGGGTGGGTGGGTGGATATCTGTGTATCTTTATGTGTGTATACTTATAAAGAAAGTATTGTCAACCCGGATTCAAGAGAAAATAGCCAGTACAGAAAAACAAAAGTCTTTAATAAGGCCAAGTGAGCTGCTGCTTGGGTGCCATATAGCAAATTGGGATCCCAAGGAAGAGGCTGGGAACAAGGTTATATAAGGTACTAAGGCAAGAGGAATGGCCAAGCTGCAAGTGGGAGATTTAAAATATAATCAATGGCTGGGAGTGACAACGCCCATAGAGACAAAATCAGCTTCAGTTAGTTCTCAGTAAAATGTTTTTCTGTTGAAGTATATAATGATCTCCTGGTCCTGCTCATTTCACTCAGCATCAGTTCGTGTAAGTCTCTCCAGGCCTTTCTGAAATCATCCTGTTGGTCATTTCTTACAGAACAGTAATATTCCATAATTTTCATATACCACAATTTATTCAGCCATTCTCCAACTGATGGACATCCATTCAGTTTCCAGTTTCTAGCCACTACAAAAAGGGCTGCCACAAACATTCGTGCACATACAGGTCCCTTTCCCTTCTTTATAATCTCTTTGGGATATAATCCCAGTAGTAACACTGCTGGATCAAAGGGTATGCACAGTTTGATAACTTTTTGAGCATAGTTCCAAACTACTCTCCAAAATGGTTGGATTCGTTCACAACTCCACCAACAATGAATCAATGTCCCAGTTTTCCCACATCCCCTCCAACAATCATCATTATTTTTTCCTGTCATCTTAGCCAATCTGACAGGTGTGTAGTGGTATCTTAGAGTTGTCTTAATTTGCATTTCTCTGATTAATAATGACTTGGAGCATCTTTTCATATGACTAGAAATAGTTTCAATTTCTTCATCTGAGAATTGTCTGTTCATATCCTTTGACCATTTTTCAATTGGAGAATGGCTTGATTTTTTATAAATTAGAGTTAATTCTCTGTATATTTTGGAAATGAGGCCTTTATCAGAACCTTTGACTGTAAAAATATTTTCCCAGTTTATTGCTTCCCTTCTAATCTTGTCTGCATTAGTTTTGTTTGTACAAAAACAACAATACTAGATGATGACCAGTTCTGATGGATCAGGCCATCCTCAGCAACGAGATCAACCAAATCATTTCTAATGGAGCAGTAATGAACTGAACTTGCTATACCCAGAAAAAGAACTCTGGGAGATGACTAAAAACCATTACATTGAATTCCCAATCCCTATATTTATGGACACCTGCATTTTTGATTTCCTTCACAAGCTAATTGTACAATAATTCAGAGTCTGATTCTTTTTGTACAGCAAAATAATGTTTTGGTCATGTATACTTATTATGTATCTAAGTTATATTTTAATATATTTAACATCTACTGGTCATCCTGCCATTTAGGGGAGGGGGTGGGGGGGGGTAAGAGGTGAAAAATTGGAACAAGAGGTTTGGCAATTGTTAATGCTGTAAAGTTACCCATGTATATATCCTGTAAATAAAAGGCTATTAAATAAAAAATAAATAAATAAATAAATAAATAAAGGAATTGTCTTCCATCACTATATTGCTGAGAAGAGCTAAATAAATCTATCATAATTCTGCTGTTAAAAAAATAAATAAATAAATAAATAAAATGTTTTTCTGTATGCTAATGCATGTGTCTATATGGATGGATATTTGATGCATGCATACATGTTTGGATGCATCTATATGTTCCCATATAAATTTGTGTTTATGTCCATGTGCATATGTGATCTTTATAAACTGTGGAAGTCCTCATTCCAACTTACACTTACACTGATGAGTCAGGGATTGACACAGCAAGGCTAACTACAATTCTTTTTCACAGTTCTAGGATTAGTTCTGAGGTGTTAGATGTTTGGGGAGTTTTGTCATCATTGTTCTTGTCTCATGCTATACAGCTTACAAGTCCTCACTGGTATACTTCGCGCCATGATAATAACTTTATTATTAATTAACCAGATTCAATTAGTTTTTAGAAAGGGGGTACATACTAAGAGGTATAAAATGAAAATCAAATATCCCATTAAAGTCTGTGATACATTCTCCCATCAGTACAAACAGACTTCTGGGGAAAGTGGGTTCAAGCTTAGAAAGTATATGTGAAAGGTACATAGATTCTACTTGCTGGCAGCTCTTTCCCCCTTTTTGATGTATGGTCAAGAAATTCCCCTTAAACATAATGTAGCTTTTTTGATAAGCTCTTAAAGAGCTGAGAATCTACACTCCTTATTCACATCTAGCCTTTTCTTGGCTCATGATATAGATTGTCATAAGCTGCTGTTCCCAGAATTCAATGCAATTAGGACACCAATGGAAAGATGGGAATTCCAAAATCCTCCATACCCTTCAAAGGTCACAAAATTCTTTTCTCACCCAAAAAGTGCTTCATTTTCAAAGATTTTGCTAAAATTCTCCCCTGCCTTATGCCCACTCTAATCTCTTAGGCCCCAACTGACTTGATATTTTATAGACAACCCTTAGGGCATGATCCTTATATCTGAACACATTTTGTGACTACATGAGATTGACTGACACATTTTCACTTTGTTAAGGTATCATTTACTTTAAATAGGGTGGTTGTATTAAATGGCCATTTCTATTTTAACTATTCTGCTTTGTTAAAATGGGAACAATCCAATGGAAGGGATAACTTTCTGAAAATTACTGTGGTGTGAAAACAAAGGAGACTGACAGGTAGATAGGAAGGAAAGAAGGAAGGAAGGAAGGAAAGGAGGAAGGAAAGGAGGGAGGGAGGAAGGAAGGAAAATAGAGATAGAAAGGAAGATAGCTAGAGGTAGAAAGATAGGATTAGATAGAAAGATAACACATGCTATGTTCACTTTTTTCTTTTACTTCTGTTTTTTTTTTTTTTTCTCTCATGGCGTTTCCCTTTTGTTTTGACTTTTCTCTCCCAACATGATTCATAAGGAAATATTTTTTTAAAAAAGAAAAAAAAAAGAATGCATATGTATAGCCAAAAAAATATTTTTACATATAACAGGGGAAAATAAAAAAAAAATTTTTTTAAAGAACAAGAGAAAAATAGAAAGATAAAGAGTTTAGTTGGGATTTTTGGGTTTTGTTTTTAGAAGAAATCTTATTGCATTGGATATATGACTCTAACTCTGGTCATAGAATTTATTTTCTCAGCTATGGAATAAATTTCTGCCAAATATTCACAATTCTCAAAAATCCTCACAAGTCATTTATAAGAGAAGTAATATGTAGGAAAAATGGAAATGTAATTTCTGTCACATAATGATGCTCAAATCTGGTATAATACTCTTATAATTGGAAGGGTCTTCAAAAGTCGATCAATCTAATCTCTTCATTTTATGGATAAAGAAAATAAGACTACAAAAATGAAGTGATTTGTCAAAGGTCATAATGGTTAATAAAAACAGAGTCAAAATTAAGACTTAGGTCTTCATACTATAGATTCACTGTTTTTTCCACTGTACTATGCCATTCTTCTATATGTGTTTCCAGGCACAAAACTCTTTTTTTTTTTTTTTTTTTTTTGTTTTGTTTTGTTTTGTTTGTTTGTTTGTTTTTTTCTTTTTTTTTTTTTAATTTTTTATTTAATAGCCTTTTATTTACAGGATATATACATGGGTAACTTTACAGCATTAACAATTGCCAAACCTCTTGTTCCAATTTTTCACCTCTTACCCCCCCACCCCCTCCCCTAGATGGCAGGATGACCAGTAGATGTTAAATATATTAAAATATAACTTAGATACACAATAAGTATACATGACCAAAACATTATTTTGCTGTACAAAAAGAATCAGACTCTGAATTATTGTACAATTAGCTTGTGAAGGAAATCAAAGATGCAGGTGTGCATAAATATAGGGATTGGGAATTCAATGTAATGGTTTTTAGTCATCTCCCAGAGTTCTTTTTCTGGGTATAGCTAGTTCAGTTCATTACTGCTCCATTAGAAATGATTTGGTTGATCTTGTTGCTGAGGATGGCCTGATCCATCAGAACTGGTCATCATCTAGTATTGTTGTTGAAGTATATAATGATCTCCTGGTCCTGCTCATTTCACTCAGCATCAGTTCGTGTAAGTCTCTCCAGGCCTTTCTGAAATCATCCTGTTGGTCATTTCTTACAGAACAGTAATATTCCATAATTTTCATATACCACAATTTATTCAGCCATTCTCCAACTGATGGACATCCATTCAGTTTCCAGTTTCTAGCCACTACAAAAAGGGCTGCCACAAACATTCGCAGGCACAAAACTCTTAAACAATCAGTCTAGATAATGACTTCTACAATAGGACAGATGGTTTAGGCAGGTCACAGGCCCAAACTTCCCCAAAGTCCCCACACTATCCTCTGGGATCTCTTCCACCTCTGAGGGTCTGTGATGCTGATTCTGAGTCAATGGTCTAAAATGCTTGGAGTCATGAGGAAGTTAAAGAAACATGGTTTGATGAAAAGTATTTCTAGATGGGACCTACAAAGTCCCCCAAAAAAGAAAATAATATAAGTGCCAATGTAAGCCTTTAAAAAAAATAGGTCAATAAATTAGAGATAGAGAAGATATTGGAGGAAAAAATGGACAATTTTTACAACATAAAATTTATAAGATTGTACACAAATGAAACAAATATAACTAAAATTGAAAGAGAAATAAATAGGGAAAATCCTTTGCAGATGATTTCTCTGATAAAGATCTCATTTTCAAGATATAGAATTAATTTATTAAAATTTTTAAGAACAAGAGCTGTTCTCCAACAGATAAATGCTCAATAGATATAAGCATATAGTTTTCAAACAAAGAAAATACATGTTTTGTACAACTAAATAAAAAAATGTCCCAAATCACTAATAAGTAGATAAATGAAAATTAAAGCAGCTCTGAGATTCTACCTAACATCCATCAGACTGACAAAACTGACCAAAAAAAGAAACTAAAAGAAAATGATAAACGTTCAAGGGGCTGCAGGAAAAGAGCCACTTTGATGCTGGTGGTAGAGCTGGGAATCGGTCCAGTTATTTGGAAAGTAGTTTGGAACTATGACCCCAAAATCATATACTCTTTGGATTAGCTATATCATTACTAAATCTATACTCCTAAGAAGATCAAAGGAAAAGGAAAAGGAAAAAGACCCAAATGTACAAAAATACTTATAGCAGCATTAAAAAATCTATTATCAAAGAACTGAAAACTAAGAGGATACGCATCAACTGGAAAATGACTGAAGAAATTATGGTATATGGATGCAATGAAATATTATAAAATTATTAGTAATAGCATATTATAAAATTATTATTAGTTAGCATAACACTTTATGGTTTATAATTTACTCTATAAATATCATCTCCTTTAATCCTCAAAACAAACCTAGGAGCTAAATTCTATTATAATCTCTATTTTATAGAGGAAGAAACTGAGGCAGGTGGAAATTAAGTCAAAACTTTTCCAGGGATACACAGCTAGTAAGTAGCTGAGGAAAGATTTTAACTCAGGCCTTCCTGACCAAATCCAATTAATTTTCAGGGTTCAGGTTCAGGACTCTATCCACTGTAATATCTATATGCATATTGTCTCATAAATAATTATGCAGAGCTTAATTTCAGTGAAACTTGAATGAAACCAGGGAAGATTTATAAGGACTGATACAAGTGAATAGAAGAAGGTAATGATTTATACAATAACAAAAACATTGTAAAGGTAAACAACTTTGTAAGATTTAAGAATTCTAATCAGTACAAGGATCAACCATGTCCGAAGGATCAATGATAAACCAAGGCACATACCTCCTGACAGAGAAATAATAGACTTGGGGTAGAGATAGGGATCTGCTTTTTGGATATGACCAATGTGGGGATTTGTTTTGCTTGACTATGTTTAGTTTTTACAAGAGTTTTGTTACATTTTTTCTTCCCAATAGGAAGATGTTTAGAGGAAAAGAAAATATTTTTTTTTGTTCATTGAAAAAATAAATTTTTATTTTAAAAAAAAGAGATAAAAATTTTGAGCTATATCCCAAAAGTTACTAAATTTTGCACACTATTTTACTCAACAATATCCTTCCAAGTCAAAAAAAGAGGAAAAGGACCCATATATTAAAAAAAAATATTTATAGTAGCTCTTTTTGTTGTAATTAAGAACTGAATGTTAAAGGATGTCCATATACGGGAAGATGGAAAAGATTATGGTATATGAATATAATGGAATATTATTGAACCATGAGGAATGATGAAAGAGAGAGAAGAAAACTAGAGAGAAAACTCAAAAGACTTGTATAGTCTAATGTAGCATGAAGTAAGCAAAATCACAGGAGAACAATTAAAGAAAACTAACTTTAAAAGACTGAAAATTCTAACCAATGCAATGACAAACCACAATTCTAGAAGACCAAAGATAAAGCATGATTTGTACTTCTTGATGGAAAGGAAATGTACACCAGATTAAGGATGAAATATGCATTTTTGGACACTACAATGTGAAATTTCTTTTGATTGAAAGATTTTCTTTTTTCAGTGTGAAGAGGGATAAGATTAGAAGAAAGAAAAGAAATTAATTGCTTGTTAGTTTTAAAGATTAGGTCAAGTCTCATTTCATATAATCATCAAACTGCATCATTGGAAAAAATGTAATCAATCATCTAGTTCAACATCTATCCAACAAGTGAAACCTATCTACAGCATCTTCAACCAAAAGTCATCCAGTTTTAGAAGCTTTTGTCACAGAAAACTTACTACCCACCAAGTAAATGCATCTTTTCATTGGGAAACTCTGTTAGGAAATTTTCCTTATGTTGAGTTGTTTTTATATTTCCATAAAGGCTTTTCTGAGTACTCTGACCCAAATATCTCCTTTCTTTGAACACAACGCCTACAGAGCTTACTATACATAACACTAACCCAACACTTGATTATACAGTGTCTTGCATTGGTTTCTAATTGCTCCCTGTACTATGTGTTCTCTCTTATCCCCTATAGCAACTGGCACAGTGTTGTACATAATAAATGCTTATTGGTTGACTGGGAATTCATCTTCCTTCCAAAATTCTTGTCTGGGCATGCTGGAACTTAATAACTATAGCTGAGATTAATTTCTTACCTTTTCTCTGACTCAATTGTCCTGTCTACACAATGGGGATAATAATCTAGGGATCCTGGGAAGATGAGTGACCAACTTTCTGGATAATTTTCTAAAAACCTGGAAAGAATGACTTTCTATAAATAGAAGGTATCATTAGGATGATGAAGAGAATATGTCTGCTTGCGTTTGTTTTGACTGTGTCATCATCCCTCCTTTCCCCTAGGGTTGGTAATTAACTCTCAGAGTAGAACTATCCGGGAAATATCCAAGCTTAGTTTTATTTTCTTTGGCCCCTCAGTAAGAAAACTCAAATACTCAGATCTGAAGTAACAAAACAACCACACTGGGAGATGAATCACAATTAAGAATTCTTCAGGCAGGATGTCATTACATACCTTCCTCCCTGTGTGAACTTAAGAGTTTGTTTAAAGATCATTAAGATCTTTAGATCTTAATCATAGATCCAGAGACCATTGACATTAGAAAATTTAATGATTATTTATTTATTATGAGATCTAGCAAACAGTAGAAGGTTAGAGTCATTTTGGAGATGGGGATAATATTCTTAAAGTATAACTTTTTGATGAACCACTACATATATGAGTGTATGTCTATCTGAATGTATATATGGAGACATGTATAGATAGCAGATTAGAATTATAGGTATACCAATTGTGGAAGACTTATGGGAGGACATGGGCAATATTCAGAGGTTAAAAAGAAGAGGCTTTAATCTGTACCATGAACTAACTATCCACATTGAGGAAATCATGGATTCAATGAAATATAGAAGTGTGTGTGTGTGTGTGTGTGTGTGTGTATATATATATATATATATACACATATATATACACACACACACTTTTATATTTGCCAACAAACCACTCCCCATATATATGGGGAGTGGTTTGTTGGCAAGTATTTAACAACTCACTCCCTTAAAAAATGCACTCACCATATATGGTTAAGTTTAATGTGCATTATTATTTTCCCCATCACTTTTTAAAGTCTAGACAAACAAAAAATAATAAAGCAAACTCTAACTTGTAGCCTTTGCCAATTTCCATTGTAAGTGTTATCAATGGAAATTTAACAATGGGCACTAGCAAGTCAGTTCAAGCTGGTTCTAGTACACACTTGGCTGCAAGTATAGATATTGTTAATTGATGGCAGAAAAAAATTGCACTAACTTCCAATCCATTTCAAAAAAACATTTTGTTAAATGCTTACTATCCAAAGTATACAAAGATAAAAAATGATAGTCCTTCTCCTCATAGTGTTTAAATTTTACAGAGAGGAGAATAGTATATACAACATTTACACAAATAACTATAGTGCAAGGTAGCAAGTTACAGGGACTATGACAGAACCAACATTTCTCTAAAGCAGGTTTTTTTTTCCCACCCACAAAATGAGGATGATTTACTTTAAAGGAGATAAAGTTTTCCCCAGGATCTGATAGGCCCAACTTCCCTATACCACTTCCTGCTCATCCAATGGTATTTTTGAATGAATAAATCATTTTGAGCATTATAGATACCTCAATTAACTATAAAGGATATATGAAGAATAACACTATCTGCATCCAGAGAAAGAATTGATAAATAGAAGGAATAATAGGAATAATATTTGTGTCTAATGGTAACCATCTCTAGATAGGGAGGGATTGTGTTATAGGAAGGAAGAAAAAAAAGAAAAATAAAGAAATTTACACGATAACTTTATTATATATTTTAAAGGAACAGTAGTGGGCTGTACATAATCGATTTGCAATTTCATATGCAAAAGGGGAAAAAAAAATCCCATTCACATGGATCTGGGCTCTTCAAATTTGGTGGATTTTTAAAGACCAAATGAGTCACAATGTCCTTCACCATATCCTGCTCCAATGATTTCCATATGGAAATGAAGGAGTCTCTTCCAGGGAAGCTAAGGGCTACTGTATCTTTGTTGCACTTCATTGCTGTGTTAGAGCAAAGTAAACCTCCTTTTAAAAAGAAAAAAACTATTTAGTGATTTAGAAGTACCTCATGTTGCTCCAATATTGAATTATACTAAAAGCATTAGAGCCAAGTCTCCAACAAGGGCAAAGATGTAAGAAGAGTTGAAAAGCTAGAAAATACTTTTAGCTAAGGAAATTGAGATTCTGCACTGATTTCTGTATTTTAAATTTTAATTAAGCATCTCGATTCCATGGAGGTAACCTAGGGTTCTCAGTGCTAGAGGTCAAATTAGAATTCAGGAAGATGAGTCTTCCTGACTCCAGTCCCCAGCATTTTATCCACTGTCTCCTGCTTGTTATCAAATATATACAGTTACACATCAATTATGTACCTACTTATGTACAAAACACTGTACAAGTACTAGGAATACAAAAACAAAAGTGAAATAATTGCTCTTGAGGAAATTTACAGAGTACATGCTTTTTTATTGATTTTACTAAAGGAATTCAGCATGTATACAGATAAATAAATAAGAAATAATTAAAAGGAAAGGAATAGAACAGCAATCAAGAAAAAAATCCTGTAGAAAGTGGTACCTAAAACTGGAAACTGAGTGAATGCCCACTGTTATGGAATATTATTGCTCTTTAAGAAATAATCAGCAGGATGATTTCAGAGAGGCCTGGAGATACTTACATGAACTGATGTTTAATGAAGTGAACAGAACCAGGAGAACATAATACATGGCAAAAAGAATCAGCTATGATGGACTTGGATCTTTTCAACAATAAGATGATTCAGGCCAATTCCAATAGACTTATGATGGAGAGAACCATCTGCATTTGGAGAGAGGACTATGGGAATTGAATGTGGATGTGGATGGGGACTTAATGTGTGGATCATAACATATTGTTTGCTTACTTGTTTTTTTTCTTTCTCATTTTTTTCCCTTTTTATCCGAATTTTTCTTGTACAGCATGATAAATATAGAAATATGTTTAGAAGAATTGCACATGTTTAACCTATATTGAATTAATTATTTGCTATCTAGGGAAAGGGGAAAGTGAGGAAAGAGGAAGAAACATTTTGAACACAAGGTTTTGCAAGGGTGAATGTTCAAAACTATCTTTGCATGTACTTTGAAAAATAAATGTAATAGAACTGTAAAAGACATACATACAGGTAAGTGGGTAGAAAGAGAAGGGAAGGGAGAAGAGGGGAAGAAATGAGAGAAGTTCCAGACCAATGGAATTTTGCAGAGATACTAAAGTTCTTTGGATACATACACATTTCTGCTTCCTTTGCCAAGAGTCACAAAAGATGAAGATGCCAAATGGGGGATGAAGGAGGCCTTCAATTTTCCACATTACTGGGATATCACTAAATAAAATATCTATCAGGGCAGCTAAATAGTGCAGGGGATAGAGTACTGGCCCTCAAGTCAAGAGGATGTGAGTTCAAATACAGCCTCAGACACAACACTTACCATCTGTGTGACCCTGGGCAAGTCACTTAACCCAAAATGCCTCACCAAAAAAAAAAAAAGAAAAGAAAAGAAAGAAAGAAAGAAAAAGAAAGAAAAGAAAAGAATCATCAATACCTGAGACAGTCTTGAGTCTTTGGGAAGAGCGAAGAGGCCTATCAGAAGGAGTATGAATTACTTTCATAAGTGTTCAAATCTGTGTTAACCAAATCCTGTTCTGTTTTAAAGACTTTGTTAATATGATTGTTTATGGAAAAGCTAAGGATCCTTTAAGGGAAAGCAAAATCAGTCGGATATGAAGTTCCCAAGATATACCTGGTTGGGGATAAAATGACTCGTGTATTTTGTGGGAGGTCCCCTGAATTGAGATTGTGTTCATTGTCTGATGTCCAATCAGTCACAGAGACTCATGAAGATTGTCTATGGAAGGATTATGGCTTGCATCAATCAAGTCATAAATCCTTACAGTATGAAAGTATTTAACTTATGTAATTTTTTCTAGTGGATAAAGCATTGGGCTTGAAGTGAAGATATGAGTCTGAATCCTGTCTCAGATACTTATTAGCTGTTTGACTGGGAAAATCACATAATCTCATTCAGCCTCTGTGTTCTCTTATGAAAAATGGGCATAATAATGGTACCTCGCTCCTAGCATTGCTGCAATTATCAAATGAGCAATTAATTTTAAAAGCCCTGCAAATCTTAAAATCCTATATACATATTAATAATTGTTATATTATTATAATAGGAAAATAAACAATTATTGATACCAGAAGGTCTTTGTTGGAATATACTTGAATGGTTCAAGAACTGAAAGAGAAGATCCTAGTGTAGTTCTAAGAAGAGTGTTTCTTAATCTGAGGCCCTGAAACTTTTTCTAAATATTTTAATTTTATTAAATATTAATTAATTAAAAATAAATAATAATCTTAATATAATTTGTTTCCTTGCATTGGCAAAGGCAACCTCTTAATTGAGGTTCAATTTTGGAATGAAATGAAACACATTTGATTTCATGATGAATCTTCCTGACTCCAAGCTCGACCCTTTATCTACTTCACCACCTGACCACCTTTTAGTGCAAGTAGGGAAAACTAGAGAAGTGGAGGTGAGTAGCCCCATGTTTTGGGACAGAGAAAAGAGGCATGGAATAGCCTCGTAGATATTAGTCCTATCACATTTTTGAAATCCTATGAGGTTAAGATCCTGTGCCTTCTCCCAGTAGCACTCTATATCCAAGAATGTCAAGGTTATCAGAATGGGCAACTATCATCTAAAAAGACAGAGAAATCTAACCAGATAGGCAAGAAATATGAGATAGATACTACAGGAAGTCAGGAAGAAACATGACCAAATCCTGGAGTGAGGGGGCAGAAAGGAAGAAATATGGAAAGAGGATGGTTTGTGAAGCTGGAGCAGCCACTAGGAAGACAAAATTCAAAGTAGAGTATCCTAGTGAGAATTCAGTGCTTTAAAAAATAAATACATGGGGTAGGAGATTCTGAGGAGCTCAAGGTCTGAGTTTGCTTGCCTTGAGGGCTAACTAATTATTGCAAGGAGTTTTTCATGCCAGTGGTATGAGGCCATAGACAGGTACTGACTCATTTGTTTATTTTAGCTAAAAGAGCCTCAGGTATATGTGTTTTAAGAGCTTCAGGCTGTCTAATCTAGAATTGAGGTCTTTTGACTCACCATCCTACTTTACCACCTTCACCTTCCTGGACAGGTAGGGTGGAGCAGAAACTGATAATGAAAGAGTCTAGAGCCCTTCAGTATCCACAGTTGCCCTAACTCTGGCTCTAGGTTCTTTCTCTTCATTGTCGCAGTCCCAGGGGTGTCTTTGAGACAGTGTCCTAGATATATTTGGAGGAAGAAGTCACCAAGTGCAACCTCATTTTTCCCTATGAATGAGGAAATTGAGTTTCAAAAAAATTATGTTACTTGCCCAAGTCACATAGGTAGTAAGTGAAAGAACTGAGATTTGAACCAAAGTCATTTGATTCCAGAATTCGGCAATCCTTCCAATGACCCAAGATGCCTCTTTTGCCTGGACAAATGTAAAAAGGCTAAAATTTAAAAAAAAAATAAAAAACAAAAAGGGTATCCTTGTCAAATTTGCAGATAAATAATGATAAGATTTGGGGGAGACAGAGAATAAGATTTATATAGCACCTAAGCTACTATGTGTGAGGGACTGTGCTAAGTGATTTTTTACAAATATCATCTCACTTGAAAGCATAAAGCTGACAACAATTACTAAAATCAGACAATAGTCAACTCAAAAAGGCTAGGACACATCAAATAAGAAGAAATTCAACATGGTTAAAAATAAAATCTTCAAAAATTCGATTTCAAAAAAGCCACAAAAATAAATAAAATAAAAATTTTTATTTCACAAATACAAGTGATGGGGTTTAGTAACATGATGAATTCACAATAGCTGACAAAAGGTACTATTATTTATAAGAATAGGTTATGGACAAAAGAAAAAGGTAAGATAGGCACCAAGAATGGTAAATATGAAATAGCTTTGGGAGACCATATAGTTAATAAGGAAAGAAGTTTTGACAATAAACAATGGAAAAGACAAGTTCCCTGGTGGAGCTCACAATTTACCAAGAGAAAGGGAATATACCATGAGGTGAGAGTATGCCTTTGACTAGGAGACTAAATCTGTAAGAGGAGTTTAGCACCCTAAAAGAGTTAATTGGCTATAACAAGGGGAAAGACACTGTGAGGGCGAAGGAGTAAGATGAAAAACACCATGAGGCATAAACCATAGTGGGGTAACCCAAAAGGGATTCAGCAAAGAGGGCATGGGTTATAGACAGATTTATAAGGGAAATTTAACCTTGGGGATTTGACATAACTTGACTTTCTGACTAAATACAGTAAGGCAGACTTACTCCAAACCTCCACAGGGGCAGGACTGTAAGACTGAGCTAATGCCCATCTCAAGGTGAGGGGAGACTTAAAAAGCAGTTTTAAAAGATCTGGGGATTTTCGTGGATTATCAGCCTGATATGAGTTAATATTGTAATGTGAAAGTCAAATAAAATAATAAAATCTTGAGCTAAACTAAGAGAAAACTAGCTTCCTGAAATGAGAAGGTAATATTCTCCCTACTCTGTTTTGCTCAAACTATCCTGAATATGGTGTTTACTTCTGCAACACCCATTTTAGGAATAACATTGATAAGCCAGAGAGTGTCTGCAAAGGAGCAAGCAGAATGATGAAGTTTCAAATCCATGTGGTAAGGGGATAGGTGGAAGGCTATGGGAGAAACCGGAGAAGAAAAGAATTAGAGGAAATCATGATCGTTTTCTTCAGGTACTTGCAAAACTGTCATGTGCAAAGGGGCTTTTATATTTATTCTGCGTGGCCCCAGAGATCAGAACTAGGAGCAATAGGGCAAGTTGCAAAAGGATATACGCTAAATATCATGAAAAATTTCATAGCAATTGCATCAATCTAAAAAGTGAAATGGGCTGCCTTTGGAGATAATACTTGGCATTTGTGTGGAATTTAATAAAAGATTCTTTGTTTATTGAGTGATTAATTAATAGACTCTGAGTAGTATACCCACTAGTGAGGATAGGCCAATTTTCTTTCCATTTCTACCAGAAATACTTCTAGGGCAATAATCTAGGAACTAGAAATATTTGCCCTAATTGAGGACTATATCTTTAGATGGTTTTAAATTAAAAAATAATAATAATAAAATTTCTTCATTTAGAGCAAAGTTCTACTTGGTGTTCCCTGAAGTGTGAGAAGGGACAAAGTTCTTGCTTTGCTGTGTGGGCAACAGGATAAAGTAATCCCAGAGCAATCTCCTCAAACGAGAAAAGAATACTGTATTTTGCCTTATGGTACGTCAGTCTCTGGGCATCAAACTTTCCAGCACAAAGTTCAAATTAAAATAGCTAGTTTGAGAAGTGATGAGGAAATACATAAAAGTGGCAAAGAAATATCCCTTGGGTATTAGACTCTTTCCTAGAAAATGAATGTTAATCTACATTCCCTTTGACACACTATGATCTCAGTAGTAATTAGGGGACTATTTTTTTCAAAAGACAATAAATTTGCTTGTGTACTTTCCATTCTCAGTTTCAGTTTCAACTGATAATAATATTTTAATTATTTTCTTCTCAAAAAAAAAAAAAAATGATCTCTCTGTTTCTGTGTCACACTTAAGGCAGCTAGGGGGCATACTGGATAAAGTATTGGGACTGAAGTCAAAAAGATCTGAATTTGAAAGTGACCTTACTTATTTATTTACCTGTGTCATTTAGTGCAAATCATTTAGCCTATTTTTGCTTCAATTTCCTCAACTATAAAATAGGGATGGTAATAATACCTGTCTCCCAGAGTTCTTATGAGGATCAAATGAGGTAACATTTGAAAGTATTACACAGATTGGCACATATAAATGTGAACTATTATTGCTGTTATTATTGGTGATGGTAGTAGTGGTACTCAAAAATAAAAGACAACAAAACAATACCATTTAACATTGACTTTATGTTGTTTATTAGTTTTATCAATTATTTAGACAAAAGTATAAATGGAATCTTTATCAAAGTTGTTGATAACACACTGTTTAGGAAAGCAAACATGATTGTCAAACTCCTAAGATTATGTGTTGCAAAATAAAATCAGCTGGATTTGAATTCATGGAACCGAGGTCAAAATATTGGCTGTACTTATTTGTGTGGCTTTGAGGGGAAGGAGGAGACAAGTAGTTATTAATCACCTATTAAGTTCTAAGCACAAGGTATTTTCCTCTCTGGGTTTCAGTTTTGTTACCCAGAAAACAAAGAAATTAGAAGAGATTATTTTTAAGGATTTATTTCCAAATCTAAAGTGATAATCTTAAAGTTGTTTTGACTGCATTAATTAGCCAACACAAACTTTTTATTTTCCTTCTTGCTACTTCCCATACTTCCATCTTCATTCTGTCTAATAATCCACCATCTCTTGGCTTTTCTTTTCTCCCTTTTCATGATTTCTCAGGCTCTTCCTTGCTGATCCCTCTGTGGTTATTTTTGATCATCAAACAACCCCACTTCCTGTGACATTACCCTCTGGGTTCTCCAACCTGTTCCTTTTCTGAATTGTTTTGTAATACCAGGCTACATTAGGCTCATGGTCTGCTGAGGTAGTTTTAATGGCCCAACTTCACAGTAATTTTGCCCTTGAAAGTATAGTTAGGAAACATTAATGGTTCATGATTATACCCTTAGTTAGAGAGCAAAAGCTAACAATGGGATGGGAGTTGGGATCTCAGTCCTGTGCTAAGAAAGGTCATCTTTACTGTGTGGCTCCCAGAATGATCCCTCCTCCCCTTCTTCCATGTCTCTAACAGAGGGTCATAAAGGTCAGTCACAGGTGTTTATGAGAAAGAAGATTACATCAAGAGTCAGATTGAAACTTTAACAGACTGAAAGAACATGTTTATATATTTCTATCATGTTTAACATATATTGGATTACAGCTTCTAAGGGAAAGGGAGGGGGAGGGAACACAAGGTTTTTCAAGGGTTAATGTTGAAAAATTGTCCATGCATATGTTTTGAAAATAAAAAGCTTTAATGAAGAAAATATTTTTTAAAAATTTTAAAAATTTTTTTAAATTTAAAAAGAAAGAAAGAACATGCTTAGAAACTGGTATGAGTGACATCCAGCTGAAATGAGGCAAAAGGTGATAAAGACCACCAATTCCCTCACATGTGATTTTTTTCCTCAGCAATCCATCCACCTAAATGAAATCCCTTTATTTAAAAAAAATTCTTTAAGAAGAATGCCTACTATGTGTTAAGCACTCTATTAAATGCTGAAGATACAAAAAAAAGCAAAATAGTCATTGTTCAGAGGAGCTTACAATCTACTGGGGAAGATAACATGCAAATAAAATACATACCCGTAGATAGATACACACACACACATATAGACATACACATACAAGTTAAATAGGAAATAATCAATTGAGGGAAGGTATTAAAATTGAAGAGTTGAAAAATCCAGATTTGAACTCAGGAATATGAACTCCAGGCCCAGCACTGCATCCATTGCACCACCTATAGAGAACCTAATTACTATGGGATGTTCAGGGAAGACTAGGTGGTGTAAGGGATTGCCAAACCTTTCTTATGCTTCTCATCCACATTTAGTGTCTACCTGTCACTCATCTCTCACCTGTGGCTCCAAAAAGTTGTAGCATACACACCAGCCACACTCAGGTAAAACTGTCTCACTAAGCCAACTAAATCAGTCAGAGGCTAATTAACTGGCTTCAAAACCATCAGCAAGTTAAGGGGACATCTACCTCAAGAATGTGAAGATTTCCTCCAATGGAATGGGTGGATGAAAGCTACTTGTTCTCACAGTAACGAAGCTGACACTGTAGAGTATTTAGAGCTTGGTCAGACACACAAGATGCCAAGGTCACTGTATTCCAGGCCATTGCTAGTTATCTTGACTTTTGTCTTGATTCTGGACTCAGGAAGAGTGAAGCTGATGACTTTGTGCACTCTGCCACAATTAAATCCTATTCAGGTATCAGTCAAGACATTACCAATCATCTATTATATTATCCCAACATCATGTTGCCATTGGTCCCCTTTGAAAATTAAGAAATGACAACAATTTCTATGTGTGTTTATTGGATTGTCATGTAGTCCAAGGCTTCTCAAAGTGTGACTTGTGGGGTCACATAACTGAATATGAGGGTCATGAAATTATGATTAATTAGCAGTAAATGCTTGATTTGTATACCTACTTTCTATATCTATGTAAAAATTTCTCAGTCAAAAAGAGATCTTAAGTGGAAAATGTTTAGAAGCCCTGAATAGTCCACAAATTCTGCCGTCATGTTGCCCTAAAATCCAGACATGTAACAAACCCAAACAGAAGGTGTTGGCCAATGATGAAGCTGTTTTCAGCCTAGGACTACATTTCTTATTAACTTATTAAACCCAGCCCTAACTCCTATAAAATAACTAGCACTTATATAATGTTGTGATGTTTGCAAAGCAAAGCATTTTGCAGGTTTTTTCTCATTTGATACTCACAACAAATTCATCTTATAAATCAAGAAAATAAAGGCTTAGATAGGTTAAATGACTTGTTCAAAGTAATATAATGTCTGGGATAAGATTTTTAATTTGAGTTTTTCTCCAAATCCAGCACTATACATGCTACAATACCTAACTGCCTCTTTAAAAGTCAGTTAATATAGATCATGAGATCTGTGCAGGCAGAGTTCACAGCACTCTGACGGGAGGTCTACCTTTTCTTTTCTTTTTTTACTAACCAAAAAAGGTGGGAAAAGTAGTAGAAAGAAAATATAGGACCATGCCCACAGGTATCTCATTAAGGAGATAATGCCAACATAAATGAAACATTTAGGTGAAATACAAGACTATATAGAAGCAAAGACTAGATTATGATGGTACTCACTATCCATTCTCAAATAATGCAGAGAAGGGAGATAGATGTATCTTTGTTGTTTCACTTTGACTAAGTCTCATGTTTCTCCTATTCCAGTAGATATTTGTTTCCAAGGTGAGTGGTGGAATTGGGAGAGTTGGGCAGACTTAATGTATTTACCAAATAAAAGCAAATAAGAGAGAGATACCTAATAATACAAGATGAAATTCAATTATCTAACTAGATATACCCAGCTAATTTTATCTTGCTGGTGATTTCTTTTTTTAAAAATAATATTTTATTTTTCTAAATACATGCAAAGATAGTTTTCAGCATTTACCTTTATAAAAACTTGTGTTCTAAATTTTTCTTCCTCCCTTCTCTCTCCCCAAGATAGCAAGCAATCCAATATAGGTTAAGCATGTGTAATTATTCTAAATATATTTCCATATTCATCATGCTGCATAAGAAAAATCAGATCAAACGGGGTGGGGGAGGAATACTCAGAAAGAAAAAACAAGCAAACAAACAACAATAACAACAAAAAGATAAAAAATGTTATGTTTTGATCTATATTCAGAGTCTCCAGAGTTCTCTCTCTCAAGATGTGGATGCCGCTTTCCATCACTGTCTTGAATCACCTCATTGCTAAAAAGAGCCAAATCCATCACAGTGATCATCACATAATCTTGTTGCTATGTATAATGCTCTCGTGGCTCTACTTCCTTGACTTAGCATTAGTTCATGCAAGTCTCTCCAGGCCTCTCTGAAATCATTCAGCTCATAGTTTCTTATAGAACAATAATATCCCATAACATTTATATGCTATCACTTATTCAGCCATTCTCCAGTTGATGGGCATCCATTCAGTTTCCTGTTTCTGGCCACTACAAAGAAGGCTGCCACAAACATTCGTGCACATACAGATCCCTTTCCTTTCTTTAATATCTCTTTGGGATATAAACCCAGTAGTAACACTGTTGGATCAAAGAGTATGCACAGTTTGACAGCCCTTTAGATATAATTCCAAATTGCTCTCCAGAAAGGTCGGATTTCTGATGAAAGGTCAGTTAGATCTAGAAATACAGATAAGATTAAGCTGGAGAAAGAAGAAGACAAAGAGAGTTGTTTTTTGAGGGGAAGGGGAGGTTAAAGAGCAGGAGCAAGAAATATAAACAAAATCATATAAGAGGAATCTATCAGTTGAAAGTTCCTATTCATTGTAAGATTTAGTACCAACAAGTTGTCTGAGTCCAGGAAAAAAAAAAAAAAAGATCCTCTGTACTGTTAAGGTTTTCTATATAGGGCATCCCTTTTTGTAGTGGCAAGAAAATGGAAACTGAGTGGATGCCCATCAGTTGGAGAATGGTTGAAAATAAGTTATGGCAAATGAATGTTGTGGAATATTATTGTTCTGTAAGAAATGACCAGCAGGATGATTTCAGAGAGTCCTGGAGAGACACAAACTGATGCTAAGTGAAATGAGCAGAACTAGGAGATTATTCTGCACGGCAACAACAATATTATGTGAAGATCAATTCTTATGGATGTGACTCTTTCCAACAATGAGATGATTCAAGTCAGTTCTAATGATCTTGTGATGAAGAGAGCCATCTGCACCCAGAGAGAGGACTGTGGGGACTGAGTGTGAATTACAACATAGCATTTTCACTCTTTTTGTTATTGTTCACTTGGATTTTGTTTTCTTTCTCATTTTTTTTTCTTGTGCAAGATAATAGTATAAATATGTTTACATATATCATATTTAACATATATTTTAATATGTATAACATATATTGGATTATTTGCCATCTAGAGGAGGGGATGGGGGGAACAAGGGGAAAATTTGAAATACAAGATTTTCCAAGAGTCAATGTTGAAAAATTATCCATGCATATGTTTTGAAAATAAAAAGCTTTAATTAAAAAAAAAAAAAGATTTTTCTGTATAGTCTTTAAACTGAACAGTCCTCTCAAGCACAATTCATGTTGATCCATTATTTTCTCCTTAATCATTTGAAATCTTCTTTTTCAGGTATCTTGAAAAGCAAACCTTCAATACTCTCACAATTAATGGCATCTGTTTATAATTAAAAGGCCTTTTTTTAAAACAATAGAACTTATAGTTGGTACCACATAATCTCATCATTGCTTCTATTGTTTTATATTGCTACCTAATTGTTCCATATGTTACATCTATCTACCCAAGCAGACTCTAAGCTCCTTGAATGCTCAAAGTAAATAATGGTTAAACAAATATGCATGTACAGACAAAAACCTATGGTTTTTATTATGATCATTATAATTCTTTGTTTTGTAAAACCCAACCCAACAGTGTGCTTCAAGAGCCAAAAAAGTTAATATTGTATTAGGCTGCATTAAAGAGGCATAAAGTTCAGAATAATATTCCCATGTAGAGATGAAAGAGAGTTCCAAAATGTGTCATTCAGATGGAGAATCTAACTGGATTTCCTTTGCCATGGGTCCCAGAGCATGGCTGAAGGGAAGAATAAAGCTGGTAGAACACAGAGCACTCATCAATCCCACCACCACATGAACTTATGTCCATCCTTAATATCTCATTGGACTTGGAGTTAGCAAGATCTGCATTCATACTTGGAGTTAGCAAGATCTGCATTCAAATCCCTCTTCAAACACTAATTGTGTGGTCATGGGGAAGTCACTTAATGATCTCAAAATTCTCTTCAAGCTCTAAATCTGTGATCCTATAATAAACCATCTAACACAAACAGAATAACATTTATTAGCAACTCATTCATTTTCTAGATCTTTCTCAATTTGCTTCTCCCATACAAACTCACTTTTCTTTTTATGAACCCACTCAGCTTTATCAGTCTCTTGTTTGTTGTTATTATTTAGTTATTTCAGTCATGTCTGACTTTTTGAGATTCCATTTGGGATTTTCTTGGCAAAGTTGCTGGAGTGATATTCATTTCCTTCTTGAGCTCATTTTATAGATGAGGAAATTGAGACAAAAAGGCTTAAATGACGTGCCCAGGTCACTTATCTAGGAAGTATCTGAGGATAGATTTGAACTCAGGAAGATGAATCTTCCCAACTCATGACCTGGAACTCTATCATACTGTATCACCTAGTTGCCCTGGAATCACTTTTTACATAGAATCATGGATTTGGAATCAAAGGGAACTCAGAGATCATGTAGGAAATTCAGGACCAACAGGTTTGTGACACACCCAAGATGTTTTCTACTACCCTATTGGCTACAGATAACCCACCAGATCAAGACTTAATTAAGCATCTGCATTGGTCCAGACATCTTCTTCATCTTGGATATCTATCTTTATTTCTATTTCTACTTTAGGTTCTGATGGCTTAAAATGAATATAAATAGCAATTGTTTTCTCTTCTCTCCCAGATTGATATTTTTGTGCCAGTAAACTAGGCCCATCTTTTGTCTCACTTCTTTCCTAGCCCTTGGTCATTTCGTGGACATTGCCTCAAACTGAAACTGATCAGTAAAAAAAGGAACTTCCTGACTAAATTTCCCTCCTTATTTGTAAAGAAAGACAAGGGTCCCAGAATACCTTGAGGAAAAGAGATAGTCAATAGAAAGAAAAATACAGTTAAAAGGAAAAGGTAAGATCAATTTTCTGACTGTACAATGATGCTAAAGGATTTTCCTGAAATTGCTTTTGATAAACATGGCATCTGGAACAGACAGAAGAAAACTATGAACCTGTTTCCATAGCCTTAGAGCTAAGTGAGAACATGGCTGGATTCTTTCATGACCTTTCTCAATGATTCAGTATCACAGGCAATTTTAAATCAGACAAGCACTCCAAGACCCTGGATGATTTCCTGACTCTGGATCAAGTACTTAATCTTCAGAAATTGAATAGTGAAAATAGGGTGAATAATTCATGATTTCTTCTAGTTTCCTACAAAGGTACCCAGGTAACATTTTATTGCTATTGTTCAGTTGGTTCCAAATTTTCATGACCTCATCTGGAATTTTCTTGGCAAAGATACTAAAGTGACTTCTGATTTGTTTTTGTAGCACATTTACATATGAGGAAATTGAGGCAACTTGCCCAACTAATAATTATCTGATGCCAGATTTGAACTCAGGAAGATGAAGTCTTCCTGATTCCAAACCCAGTACTTTAACCACTTATGTACTTAATTGCCCTCACTAAGTAATATACCTAGTGCCCAAAGCTTATCTGTAAGACAAACATAATTGTTTTCAACTGTTAAATATTAAAAAAAAAAAAAAAACCCTCAGCCACCAGTTTCTCCTTTTATGTAAAATATAAGGAAACTCACAGCTATTCTGTCCTAGTTCCCATTTCAGGGCTGAGAGATGAGAGTGGGTGAATTTCTTTTTTCCAATATAAATAGTTGCATGACCTCTTTTCCATGTCTTCATCCATCTTGCTCCCATTTCCTCATCCCTTCCTCCCTTCTCACATGTGTCATCTGTTCATCTGGCAGGGACTTCTTTAGTTCATTGACACGTGATGTTGTTCAGGAGAATCTCTGTTCCCCTTTTAAAATCATATATATATATATGCATATTAGAGAAAGACAGAAACAGAGACAGAGACAAAGATATCATGAACTTAAAATCACCAACTAAAATAAATAAGAAATAAAATCATACATGAAAACACAAATTCCAAGCTATATTTGCTGTTTCTTAAAGGAAATCATACATAGTTGAATGGAGAACCAGAGAGAGCAGAGGGAGGGGAAGGAGTAGAGATGCAGAGACAGAGATTGACAGAGGCAGAGAGATAGCCAGACAAAGAGATGGATAGATAGATACAAAGACAGTCTGTCAAGCAGTTTGTCAAATGTGTGAAGCACTAAGGATTTAAAGAAAGCTACAAGACAGTCAGTCCCAGCTCTTAAAGTGCTCAGTCTGCTTGGGAAGGAAATATGCAATTACATACAATCAAATTATATAGAGGATAAATAGGACATAATCAACAGAAAGAAGGCATGAGAATTAAAGGGGATCAGGAAAGGCTTTCCAGAGATTTTAACTAATGAAAAGCAGAGAAACCAGAAGGACAAGATTTAAAAAAAAAAAAAATAAAAAAGACAACATTTCAGGCATGGGGGACAGTCAGTGAAAATGAAATAGGGAGGTGAAGTGTCTTATGTGAGGAACAGCAAAGAGGTCAGTGTAATTGAAGGTCATTGGAACATAGACTAAGGGAGAGGTATCAGTTTTAAGAAGACTGGAAAGGTAAAAGGAGGCAGGTTATGAATTCCATTCTCCAATTAATAAATGGTCAAAGGATATGAACAGATAATTTTCAATGAAGAAATTAAAACCATTTATAGTCATGAAAAAAATGCTCTAAATCATTATTGATTGCAAATTAAGACAATTCTGAGGTACCACTACACACTTCTCAGATTGGCCAAGATGACAAGAAAAGATAATGACTAATGTTGGAGGGGATGCTGGAAAACTGGGACACTGATACATTGTTGGTGGAGTTGTGAACTGATCCAACCATTCTGGAGAGCAATTTGGAACTATGCCCACAGGACTATAAAACTGTGCAGACCCTCTGATCCAGCAATGTCTCTATTGAGTCTTTATCCCAAAGAGATCATAAAAATGGAAAAGGACCTATGTGCATAGAAATCATTGTATCAGCCCTTCTTGTAGTGGCAAAGAACTGGAAATTGTATCACTCCAACGCAAATCGAGCACTTTAATTAAGTTAAGTTCTCCAAAAAGCATGAGCAGCACTTAAGCTACTTTTTTGAATTTGCAATTCAACTTAATATATACTTCAGAGCCCATTTAAAGGCTTAGGTAGGATGCCCATCAACTGGAGAAAGACTGAATTAATTATGGTATATGAATGTTTTGAATATTATTGTTCTGTAAGAAACGACCAGCAGGATGATTTCAGAAAGGCCTGGAGAGACTTACATGAATTAATGCTGAGTGAAATGAGCAGAACCAAGAGATCATTGTACACAGCAACAGCAAGATTATACAATGATAAATTCTGACGGTCATGGCTCTTTTCAACAGTGAGGTAATGCAAGTCAATTCCTACAGTCTTTAATGAAGAGAGCCATTTGCACCCAGAGAGAGGACTGTGGGGACTGAGTGTGGGTCACAACATAGTATTTTCACTTTTAAATTGTTGTTAGCTTGCATTTTGTTTTCTTTCTCATTTTTTTTTTCCTTTTTGATCTGATTTTTCTTATTCAGCATGATAATTGTGGAAATATGCATAGAAGAATTGCACAAGTTTAACATATATAGAATTACTTGCCATTTAGGGAAGGAGGTAAGGGGAAGGGAAAGAAAAAAAAAATTGGAGCACAAGGTTTTACAGGGTTGGGTGTTGAAGATCATCTATGCATGTGTTCTGAAAATAAAAAGCTTTAATAAAAAAAATTAACAAGTAAATAAATAATGAAGAGCTTGAATTCCAAAGGGAATATTTCATATTTGATCCCAGAGATGAAAGGGAATCATAAATATCTATACTTTAGGAAAATCACTTTGAGCACTGAGTGGAATCTACATTTAAATGGACAGAAACTGGAGGAAAAGAGGCCAATCAGAAGGTTATTGTGATTGTCCATTTAGGAGATGATAAAAGAATATATTAAAGTGGTGGCAGTGTCAAGGAAGAGAAGAGGAAATATACAGAAGTATATAAAAAGCTGTTACAAAGGTAAAACTGACAGGCATTGATAACAGATTGGACATGGGGACTGAAAGGTAGTGAGGAGTTGAGGATGACATCTCGGTTATGAAGTGGAAATTATTAGAAGAATGATGGTACCCTCAAAAATAATAGGAAAAGTAGGAGGAAAGAAAAGTTTTGGGTAAAAGACAATGTGTTTGGTTTTTGGACATGTTAAATCTAAAATGTCTACTGATATCCAATTTAATATGTTCAATAATATGACTAGAGGTCAGGAGAGAGGTTGGGGATGGATAAATAGATTTGGGAACAATCAGCATAAAAATAATAATCGAATACATGGGAACTGATGAAACCACCAAATAAAATAGTATAGAGGAGAAAAGTGACCAGGATAGAGTTACAACATTATTGGGGCATGATCAGGGAGAATAACCAACAAAAGATAGTTAAAAAAAGGAATGATTAGATGGAAAAGAGAAGAGAATATCAAGAGGAAAAAGGGTGATGGACAGAGTCAAAGGCTACAGAGAGGTCAAGTAGGATGAGGACTGAGATAAGGTCATTACTTTGGGCAATTTAAAAGATCATTAGCAATTTTGGAGATGGCAGTTTTGTTTGAATGATTCAATAAGAAGCCAGACTAGAGAATTAAAAAGAGCAGGAAAGGAAAGGAAGTGAATACCATAATTATAGATATTCTTTTCAGGGAGTTTATCGAAGAAGAGATATAGAACAATAGTGAGCAGGGAAAAAAATGATCGAGTGAGGGTTTTTTCCAAGGGTGTGGAGGGCAAATAGGCATCTCTGTTTGCAGTGGGGAAGTAGAAAAGGAGAGACTGATAGAGTGGGGATGACAGAAAGGGTGATCTGTTGAATGCATGGGATGGAATGAGTTTGCTTGAATAAGTAGAAAAATAAAGCTTTGTTAAGAAGACCACCTCTTATGTGAAGTAGACATTAAGGATGAGATAGGAACAAAAAGTGTAAGAGTAATAGGCGACCCAGTGGGAGATATGCAGCATAAATTTGTAGTAGGTTCAATCAGAGTGATTGTGTGATTTTTCACTCCACCTTCATTTAGCAACACTTGTATAGGATCAAAGGAAGAAAATGGTGGGAATGATCTAAGATTGAGGCATGGCAGGAAGCCATGGGCAAAATGAGATGGGTGCTAGGGATTCAAGTGAGGAAATACTAAAGAATTGAATTGGTTCATAAATAAGGGAAAGAGAAGAGAGGGTTTTGTGCAGGAGAGATGACCTGGGAGAGAATGAAAGGATTAAAGAATTAGATATTATAGAGTGATTGAAGAATAGAACTTAGTAAGAGACAGCAGAGAAAGAGATAGAAAGCCAATAAATTGTGGTCAGATAAGGGGATTTTGGAACTCTTGAACACAGAGGGAGTATATCTGTAGGTAATAGCAAAATCAAGGAAGAGATCCTTTTGGGGTATGACTGAGGTGGAGTGGAGGTGTAACTCATAAGAAATGAGTAGACCAAGGAACTTGAGTATTTGAGGTAAAATCAGCATTTATATATTTTTGTTATTCTTATTTATTTTTTAAAAATAGTCATTTTAGTGATCCCAAATCTCTCCTTTAAAAAACTATAACTTTTATATATTGTATTTGTCTGGGGATCATGGAATATGACAATCAGAATTATAGATCACCCAAGACAATGGAGACATGCATGGATTAGACCACAGACTTAAAAGAAACTTTAAAGGTCATCTCATCCAATTCCTCAGTTTTGAAGATGAGAAAGTGACCCAGAAAAGTTAAAGAACATGCTTAAGAGTCACAGCCAATAAATAGCATACTAGAGATTAAAATATGGTCTGCTGACTATCAGTTCAGTGCTCCTTACATTGCATAATACTATATCTATCTCTCTTAAAATATTACCAATGATGAATTACATGTAACAAGAACCACAAAAATTATCAAAGAAATATAGGATTAGAAAAAGAGATAGATGGGTCATGTAGCAAGATTAAGAAATAACAGGACAAATCAATTTTTGTACCATCTAATAAGCAGTGGTAAGAATCACACAAAGTTTTTCTAGCATAGTAGCATCGTACAAAGAATTTATAAGAGAACATGGACAAAATCATAGAAGATAAGAAGATTTGGATATTGTAGCAGTAAAAGAAAAAGTTTTACAGATGAAATCTATTGAAATACTAAAGAACCTTGGTAGATTTTTTGTTCTGATTATACTTCACTGATATCTTGTAACTTTCCTTTTTATGATAGCAAAGTATTAGACATTGAAAGAATGCTCATCAATTAGGGAATGACTGAACAGGTTGTGCCAAATGATTGTGTTCTTTATATTTATAAATTCATGATATAATGTTATTCTGTTGCATTAATATTTTATTGATAGTTTATTCAGACATACCTCAATGGGTAAACACAAAAGCTTGTTTCTAGCTTGTTCTCACTATAAATAATGCTTAACAGGGCAAAAGACGTTGTGGGTAGCACTTCCTTGCAATACCATTAGTCATTCTGTGTCCCAAAGAGATAAAAGGGGGTGAAAGGGACCTATATATACAAAAATATTTATAGAAGCCTTTTTATGATAGCAAAGTATTAGACATTGAAAGAATGCTCATCAATTAGGAAATGACTGAACAGTTTGTGCCAAATGATTGTGATGCAGTTATTACTATGCTATGAGAAATGACAAGGGAAGTAGTTTCAGAAAAAGAATGGCAAGATCTATATGAACTGATGCACAATAAAGTGAAAATAACTGGGAGATCATTGTGCACAGTAACAGCAATGTTGTAATGATGATCAATTGTGAAAGACTTGAACTGAGACAATTTCAACAGAGTCATGATGAAAAAATACTATCCTTATTCATATAGAGAACTGAGGGCCTTTGAGTACAAATTGAAGTATAATTTTTAACTTTCCTACTTTCTTTTTTTTGTAATTGTTACAATGGAAATGTTGTGCTTAATTTCACATGTATAACAGATATTATATTGCTTACCCTTTCCCTGAGTATAGCAGGATGGAGTGCAAGGGAGAGAGAGAATTTGAAATTTAAAATTTAAAAAGATAAGAATGCTTAAATAAATGAATATCAAATCAAATTAAAAAAAAAAAAAAAAAACAATTAGGGAGTTATTGACCAAAGCCTTTAAACAAGAGGGAGGAGAGAATCATATAATGAACTGGAAAATCACTTTGACAACTATATATTGAAGAAGAGAAAAAAAAAACCAGAAAGATAGGCAAGTTAGGAATTTATTACAACAGTAATGAGGGTCTAACGTTAGGGTGGTAGCAGTAGAAATGGGAAGGAAGGAAGAGATGTTAAAGATATTGCTGAGGGAAATGGGACATGATTTGTCAAGTAATTATATATAGAAAATGAAAAAAAAAGCAAAAATGACTTGGCAATTTCAAGCCTGGGTGATTGAAAGGACAGTGCTGCCACCAATAGAAATAAGGAAGTCAAGAGGAGGAACAGGATTTTGGGGGGAAGAGTTCGGTTTTACACATACTGAGTTTTGAGGTGCCAGAGAAGAATCCATGTGAAGATACCTAACATGTAATTGGAGATATTGGACTAAAGCATAAATGGGACAGTAGATATGAAGGGATAGATTTGTGGGTCACCTACGTAGAGGTGATCATTGAAGCTATAGAAATAAATAATATTACAAAAAGAAAAAAAATTAGAGAAGAAAACTGAGACAAAAACAGAGCCATGGAAGTTACCCACATTAGCTGTCAGAAGAATAAAGAAAAAACAGTGACGGAGTCTAAGAAGAGATTAACAGAAAACCAGAAAGTGAACAAGGAAAGAACCATTTATTTTCCCATTAAAAATATAATCCTGCAACCAGGAAAAATAAAGTTTGGTTCAAGACATTATTCTCAGAATATCATTATCACTTCTTACAAATTTTTTTAAAGTTTAATACCAAAAATTATTTCATTTTATCCTTACCATGGTAGGAAAGGCAGAAAAAGTAACTATTATCTACATTTGAAAAACGAAGAAACTGAGACATAGAAAGGTGGAAGATGGAAGGACTTAGAACTTGTTCAAAGCCAATCACTAATCAGCTAGAAAACTAGCTAGGACCTAGGGCTGCAGATTCCTAAGCCTCTGGTCTTTTCCTTAATAAGTTGCCTAGTATAGGATAAAAATAAATCAACTTTCAAAGAATCCAGATTTAGAATGAGCCCAGATTTTTGATTCATTATCAGATTCAGATTCTATAATCACAACTACCCATCACAATCTTTTCCCTACTCCACCCCCAAGCAAGATCCATTTGAAACTTGATCCTTAACTAGTTGTGAATCTGACAGTACAGTGTCTTTTTTAATTAAAAACTGAAAGAAACCTTAGACGTGTTCTAGCTGTCCTTTGGAAACACTCTGAAAGTCTGTACTTGGTTTTTTATTTTTTATTTTTTGTTTTGTAAATAGCATTTAATTTTTTCCAATTACATGTTAAAATAGTTTTCAATATTCATTTCTAATAGAGTTTCAGGTTCCAAAATTTTTCCCCTCCTTTTCTGCTCTTTCTCCTCCCCAAGAGAGCAAGCAATCTAATATAGATTACACAGGTGCAATCATATCAAACATATTTCCATATTAATCATGTTCTGAAAGAACAAACAGAACAAAAGAGGAAAACAATGAGAAAAAAAAAGAAGTGAAAATAGCATGCTTTGATTTTGTATTCAGACTCTGTAGTTCTTTTTCTGCATATGGATATATTTTCCATTATAAATATTTTGAAATTGTCTTGGTTTATTGTATTGATCAGAATAGTTAAATTTTTCAGTTGATCATATTACAACATGACTTTACTGTGCACAATGTTCTGGTTCTGCTCTGGAAGTTTGCATTTGTGTGTGTATAGAGGAAAGAACTTCCAATAGGTATGTCTTTTTCTTAAATTGCTATAGCAAAAGTAATTTAGACAGCAGCTGAGGGCTAAAGCAGTCAAAATTAGAAAATTGTACTTGACAAGTAAGGGGTGACTGCCAAGTACCTTTCTAAAAATCCTACTCAGTTGGCCAATCTGGATTAAAACCAATGAAGTAAGGAACTGGAGTTGGCCCTTTGATACATACTGTAATATCATCAGAAATGAGGCAGGAAAAGTGGAGGGGGAAATTTCTGATACTTCAGAAAAATTTAGTCAGAGTCAATGGAAAGGTCTGTTAAGTAAGTGGGTGAAACTAGGGCAGAGTAATCTAGACAGTGTCGACATGGGGCGGATGCCAGCTGGAAAGGAGAAGTAGAAGCAATTGAGTGCGTATCATGCTTTGGTACATTACTTACCCTTTTCCCTTCTGCTTAATCAAGTTGGAAAGAAACAGTCCTGAATGCTATATCTGGATGCTGTACACTGCTTCCTCTGCTCCCCCTCCTCCTTTTGTTCTCCCTCTTTCTGGGAGAATTCAGAAGATTCAGGGAGGGGGAGCTTAAGGTTTCTTTCATATGTCAGAGGCAAGGCTTGAACTCAGGTGCTTCTGACTCCAGATCTCTTTCCACTATACATACTGCTTCTCTCTCTCAGCTATAAAGAAGACAGAAATTTATATGTGAAATCTAAGTTTTCATGAAGCCTAGTGGTGAGAAACTCTCCTCAGTGGAAGAGATCAATTCACTGAAGCTGTGTGAAGGGTGAGACAGAATTGTCCAGAGGGAGAGAGAGAAAAGATCCAGTCTCTATAGTCCCATCATTTCTTCTGACAGCTTTGAGAGAGAAGATGGGGAGTATCAACATATCTCTAGAGTCAAGAAGGGAGAAAGATTCTAGAAAGAAGTCAGTGGGTAGAACTTGATCATGTCCCCAGTACCAGCTTGTCACATTAGAGACTCCAGGGGTTTTTTTCCCTCTTGGGTGAGATCACAGATTCTTTCTCATGCTTAAGCTAAGTTATCTCATTTTGAATGGGAGAGCTCTCTACTGGGTCTGTATCCCAAAGATTATTAAAAAAGGGAAAGGGACCCACATGTGCAAAAATGTTTGTGGCAGCCCTGTTTGTAGTGGCCAGAAACTGGAAGCTGAGTGACTGCCCATCAGTTGGGGAACGGCTGAATACATTGTGGTATATGAATGTTATGGAATATTATTGTTGTATGAGAAACGATCAGCAGGATGGTTTCAGAGAGGCTTGTAAGGACCTACGTGAACTGGTGCTGAGTGAAACGAGCAGAACCAGGAGATCATTGTACAAGGCAGCAACAAGATTATACGATGATCAATTCTGATGGATGTGGCTCTTTTCAACAGCAGGGTGAGTCAGGCTAGTTCCAATGGTCTTGTGATGGAGAGAGCTATCAGCACCCAGAGAGAGGACTGTGGAGACTGAGTGTGGATCACAAAATAGCATTGTCCCTGTTTTGTTGTGTTTGCTTGCTTGATTTTTTTCTTCCTCATTTTTTCCTTTTGATCTGATTTTTCTTATGCAGCATAACAAATATGGAAATATGTTTAGAAGAATTGCACATGTTTAACCTATATTGGATTATTTGCTGTCTAGGAGAAGAAAAAGGTAGGAAGAGAAAAAATAAAATGTGGAACACAAGATTTTTAAAAGGTGAATGTTGAAAACTATCTTTGCATATATTTTGAAAAGAAAAATCTAGTATTATAAAAAAATTAACAAATAAAAACAGCGATGTGACAGTTTTTTTTTAAATCTGTATTATCTGAGATATATTCTTTTATGTATATTTTCTCTAATTTCTTTGTGATTTGTAGGTATGTCCATTGTAAAAATGGGATTTGATGGGGAGTCATGCCTAGATTAATAGTATTTAAAAGAGCAGATAGATATAATGCTAGACTGGCACTCCCTTTCTCTAAAAAGAGCAGAGTGGTTGCCTTGTGACCTCAACTTCCTTCTTCCCTCCAGGAAGTAATTAAAGTCTATCCTGGAGAAGGGTAGAGAAGGAAATGTTGAGATATATGTATTCATGTCTCTCTGTGGGCCCCACAAAACACTCAAGAGAGATTCCATCTTGAATATATATATATATATATATATATATATATTATATTATATTATATTTCCTATATGAAGAGGTTGTTCTGAGGATAATATGTGTAATTTGTATAATAATATATAATATGTATAAATAATTAAATTAATCATATTGATAATGTGTGGGACAAGATCACCAGCTCAAACGAAACAAGATTTCTCAAGGTAAAAGCAGAAAGGGATTTTATTACCATTTTGTGAGAAAGAGCATCTCCCTTCCAACAAGAAGTCAGACAAGGAGAGGAGAGGTCCAGTTAATAGACAAGAATGTTAGCCCAGTGTTCTAACACTCCCTATAGACTGGATCTTTGCCCTGATTAATCAGGACAAATGACCTCACATTCTGAGTCTTAAATGAGGAAAAACTTTCAACCTAGTCACATCTTTAGGATTACTAAATTACCTTGTATGAGAGTTTCAATGCCAAAGTGGGCCCAACTTAGTCTCACAAAGAAAAGGGCTACATGATCCCACTCCTTGTAAACCACATGATCTCTGGAGAAAGAAATCTGGACCTGGAACACAGCAGATCTTCACTCAATTTTTAGAATTTTTAGAAGAATTTTTAGAAAGCTGTGAGACAGCTTTCACAATTCATTTCATTCAATTATAGATGACATGCATAAAAATGTTTTATATATGTCAGCTATTATCAATATCATTAATTTAATTATTATATTACTATTAACTTATATAAACTTTTCAGACTCTTTTTCAACTTTATCCCTATTTCACCAATTTCATTCTATCCCATTCCAGGTCATTAGTATATTTGTTAGCCTTATTATCTATCCATTCATACTCTTTCTCACTTCTTCCAAATGGATGTTAGTTCCTGTGTTTTCCTTCTATGATCTATTCATCTGCAAAACAGGAATAACAGCACCAGACATACTTATTTGCAAAATTATTAAGAGACTCAAGTGAAATGGCATAAAGTCTTTTGCAAACTTAGCATTTACAATAAATGTCATTTGTATTATTATTAATATTTAAAATAGAACACACATCTCCAATGAAATCTGACATTTGAAATTTATTCCCCCGAGAGTTCTGTATTGCCCTCCATTAAAATACAAAATACCTTTCTAAGAGCTAACTCACTAAACCATTATCAGCTGCCAAAACTTCACCTTGAATTATTTTGTCAGCTTTTCTAAAGAACAGTGGAAAAAGACAGTTCTAGTCTCAATCCTCCTGCTAAAAAAAAAAAAAAGCAGTTACATAGCATGAGAAAGTCACTTCCTCTTTCTCAGTCTCAGTATCCTCATCTTTCAAATGGGAGGTTTGACCAGCTTTCTAGGATCCCATTTATCTCTGTCATTCTGTAACTCCTACTTTGCAAGAGACTAGGAAGATGAGTGAGGGACATGAAAGGAATGGATGGTAACTGGGAAGGGTCAGGAAGGAAAAAAGGTAAAGACAGATACCTACCTGAACTTGAGCCTCTCTGTTAAGAAGGCAGAAACAGAAGATTCTGATAAATTGGACAATGTCTTGAGTTGAGCAGCCTTTAAATACAAATCATTACAGAATTTAAGGATATAAAAAAAAAAATCAATATGAAGTAAAATGCTTTTAATAATAAATATCTTTCCTCTATTCCAGAATGATTACAATTCCATCAAATGTAGATCATGTTACTCCTTTCTATTATTAGATTCTCCTAATCTAATAATAACATTTAGTATTTATGTATTATTTTAAGTTTTACCCAGCATTTCAACAATTTTACCTTCATCTGATTCTTGCAACAATCTTGTGAAATAGATAGATTATTATTTTTATCCTCATTTTATATGTAAGAAAACAGGCTGAGAAGCAGCAGGTAATGCAGTAGATAGAATGCAGGACCTAAAGTCAAGATTCATCTTGAACGAGATGAGGTGAGATCTTTCAAGACAGTTGTGAAAATCCAGTAAGGCTTCCATCTATTTCAAAGTTTGAGTAGGCCTGAAGGAGTTTAAGCATCAAGTCAAGGGCATACTTAAGTTCCCTCCCTGCTATCCCCTAAGGGCATACTTAAATCCCCTTGTTATCCTCCTATGACATCAGTGTCTTTCTGTTAGGTCAAATATGGGCAACTATGTACTTATTGGTCAAGTTCAATTTCTTGGGTAGTTCCCGAGTTTAGAATGTAAGATCCTCAGCCAATAAGGATGAGGGTCAGTGGTGGGAGGGGGTATTTGCGTTTAGGATAAAAAGTGTTGACCATGTCCCCTACGGTGCTTCCTCCCTTCTATTGTCTGCCCGATGGGTGGGACCCCCGATTCTCCGAGAATGTATAATAAACTTCGCTTTGCTTCTAGATATCTCTCCAGCTTTTTTTATTAAATGCTTTTATTTTTTATTAACTTAATTAATTAATTAATTAAATGTTTTATTAAAAACACAATCTTCTTGTGCTCAAATCTGGCCTCAAATACTTGCTAGCTATGAGACCCTGGGCAATTCACTTAATCCTGTTTGCCTCAATTTCCTCATTTGAAAAATAAACTGAAAAAAAAAATGACTAATCACACCAGCATCTTAGCCAAGAAAACCCTAAATGGGGTCACCAGAGCTTTGACTGAATGGATTGAACAACAATAACAAAATGAGGCTTGTGAGAAAATTCTGACTCATCTAGTAAGTGCCTAAGGCAGAATTCAAATCTTACTCCAACACTCCACCTTGACAACTTAATTAAATCTGTATTTTGGCTAATCTGTTCCTGCTTTAGTGAATGCTGGATCTGAGCGCTCCATCTCACTGCTAGTCATACTAAAGGGATTTCATTTTCAGTCAGCATTTATCAAGGGCTTAATATATGGCAAGTATGGTGCTAGGTACTGGGAGAAAAAAGTTAAAATTTAACCTAAGACAGTTGTTGTCTTAAGAAATTTACATCTTATGATCAACTATGAAAGACTTGATTCTACTCAGGGGTTCAGTAATCCAAAGCAATCCCAATAGACTTTGGACAGAAAAAGCCATCTGCATCCAGAAAAAGAACTAAGGAGACTGAATGTAAATCAACACATTCTATGCTCACTTTTTTTTTCTGTTTTGTTTTTTTTTTAATCTTTCTGTGTGGTTCAAAAATGGTAAGGGGTCATCATTTAATTAAAAAAAAAAAAAAAAAGCTGGAGAGATCTTTAGAAGCAAAGCAAAGTTTATTATACATTCTCGAGAGAAGGGTGTCCCAGCCTTTGACCAGACAATCGAAGGGAGGAAGCACCTTCAGGGGCAGGGTCAACACTTTTAATCTCTAACACAAATACCCCCTCCCACTACTGACCCTCATCCTCATTGGCTGAGGATCTTACATTCTAAACGAGGGAACTACCCAAGAGATTGAACTTGACCAATAAGTACATAGTTGCCCATATTTGATTGAAGTAGGGAGAAAATAATGTCATAGGAGGATAGCAGGAAGGGGACTTAGGTATGCTCTTCAGTCAATGCTCAAGGACCTTCAGGCTTACCCAAACTCTGAAGTAGATGAAACCTTACTCGATTTTCATAACTGTCTTGAAAGATCTCGTCTCATCTTGTTCATTTCCCATGTTTTTTCCCTTTTGCTCTGATTTTTCTCTCCCAACATAATTCATAAAACAATGTGTACTAAAAATAAACTAAAAAAGAAAAAAGAAAAAGCTATTAAAATCTTTTTAAAAAAATTTACATCTTACAGTAAATTCAGTATGTTTTCCATTATATTTCTTTTGTATTCTTCTATTCAGAGTTTATGTAAAGTTCTTCAACATCCCAGGATTTCATAATTTCTGATTTTCATGAGAAGAAAACCTTATAATTGTATTTGTTAGGATCAAGATTTGAGAGGATGTCTAAATAAGATAGAAAGACTTCCTAATAATCAAGAGTGATGATTTTTTTCTTGCTAAAATTGATCTGATTATCTTGATTTGTCTTTAACATACATGTTTAAAAAACTAAGCCTCCATAATATCTTAAAAACAATTAGATTTTTAAATTGTAGTCAGAGACTATGTCTCACTTCTTTGTATTCCCTAAACCTAGTAAATAGATGATATATTTAATATGTCACTGTGTATTGAGCTTTTTGATCAATAAATAAATATATATACTAAATGCTCCTCAAAAATAAATAAAAAATAAAAATAAGAAGTGGGAGCTTGACCATAAAACAATTTAAGTAAAACTGTTCTTTCTAGATTTCTCCAAATTATATTTGTAATAGTAAGGAATATCACAACACCCACACAGGGTTAAGAGCAGCAAGGATTTACCAGCAAAGTCTTGGAAACAAAGAATAAAGTAATTTTTCAATCTTATTATTATCAGAATTATGCATGGCCAGAGTAAGTAGCAGTTTAACTATGATTTAAAGAGTGTTGGAAATGCCAATCCTACCTCAACCCCTTCACTTCAAAAAAATAAAAACCTTACTTTCCAGGTGACTGACTCTTTAATATTAGAGATTCATTACCACAATCTTATGATCATAGGTTTAAAGGTATAAAAGGGTTTAGGGGGCCATCTACTCTTCCCTCCCAATTTTACAGAGAGACATTGAATAACCTCTTTAAAGTCACTTTCTGTTCATGAAGAGGGAGAACCCTGGTCTTAGAGGTAGAAGAACTAGATTGAAATCCTGCCCCCTCACTCATCAGATGTTAAGCAATTTAAATTAAGTGAGTTGCTTGATCTCTCAGCCTTGGCATCCTTTGTAAAATGAGGAAAATAGTTTTATTACCTACATCCCTGGGCTCTGGCAAGGAAAGTGTTTTGTAAACCTTAAAGCACTGTGTAAACGTTTGTCATTAAGCCAGCATCCAAGATGATGACCCAGCAGAAACAGAAGCCCATGGAATATGATCAAAAGTGATGGATGCTGCCCACACAGTTTCACTAAACAACCAATGGAAGGTCTTCTCTGCTGTGGTTCTTGTCTCCACTCCAGCCAAATGCTCATTTTCCTGAGTTTTTCCTACACTGAATCATGGGTCTTTTCTTTAATTTACATAGTTGGTCAGACAGCCTTTCTGTTTGGTACCCCACCCAATATCATCATTTTAGGTTTGGATGCACTTCTCATGCTATCTTACCTCCAAAAAGAGCATAGGACCCTTATGGACCCCTTGTTCACCAGTCTGTCCTTACTGTGATAACAAGCAAGAGGGTCACTATATATGGGTGTACAATAGTTTGTAAATTATAAAGTATAACATCACTGTAATCAAAGTACCAAAGTCCATTGATGTGAGACTCTCATTGGTGGAGATTTTTTTTTCTCTGCCATGTGCAATAAGGGTTATCCCCCAACATATAGCATGGAGGTGTCATTGTGTGCCTCAAAAGGAGACAAATAAAAGTGAACATTATTATAGCCCAGAGTTTAAAGATGTACATGTTTTGAAAATAAAAACCTTGAAAAGAAAAGAAAAGAAATTATTAGCAAAATTATTTCAGAAAGGCCTGGAGGGACTTACATGAACTGAAGCTAAGAGAGGTGAGTAGAACCAAAAGAACATTGTACACAGCAACAAAAAGATTGTGTGATGATCAGCTGTGATGATTTGGCTCTTTTCAACAATGAGGTGATTCAGGCCAATTCCAATAAACTTGTGATGAAAAGAGCCATAGTCATCCAGAGACAGGACTAGGGGAACTGAATGTGGATCACAACATAGTATTTTCACCTTTTTTGTTGTTGATGTAGTTGCTTGCTTGCTTTTTTTTCTCTCATTTTTTTCTCTTTTTTGATGTGATTTTTCTTATGCATCATGATAAATGTGGAAATATTTTTAGAAAAAAAAAAAAGGATGCAGACAGAGAAGAAGAGATCAGGAAAGACATACTCCGCCAAATTCACAACTTTATAAAGGGTTAGCTCAAAGTAATGGTATAAGTCTGTAACGTTATAGCCAATTCATTCAGTCCAACAAATTTTAGGCTCCTCCTACTTCATGTACTGGGGAGAGGGGGGAATTTTAAAAATAAATAAATAAACAATAACAACAAAAATCCCTTTAGCTGTAATAGATTTTTGGGATCCAGCAACCAGCAAAACACTGGGACGCCAACAATAGAATGAATTGACTTTTTTATGTGTTTGTTCACCCACCAGTCATTTTGAGACACACAGAAATCATTCAAGCACCTCTACCCATAGGAAATTCATCCTCTAGGGGAGCCAACTTTACAAAGGTGGATTTACAACTAAACTGTGTTGACTTTCAGATGCTATCTTTCTCTCTTCAGATATTAACATTACAGGGCAGTTTTGGAAGCTCACTCAATATCTGCCATGTATCTATGGCATTCCATTACTTCATGGGTTTTTACTCATTGATTCTCATTTTTCTCATATATGTAGAATTAAAGATTATTAGGGGGATAATTATGGCAATCTCTCTTTCTTTCAAGCAGCTGATACCTTTAAATATCAAATGAGTGTTGCTTACAGACAAACTGAGATCTGGGAAAGACCTTAACTTAAAAAGGCCAAGATCTCCAGTGAATCCTGGGCCATGTGCAGTATATTGCCACTGAATTCCAATGAGTCTGAAGAGAGTGGGGCTGATGGCTTTGTACAGTTCTGTCTCACTTAAGTCCAATTCACTGGCAAGTCAAGACATCTCCCTCCTGATGCCATTGGTCTTTGTCAAGAATGGATGAATACTAACAAACAACAATGGCAGATGATTGACTCTAGTAAAATTTGGTGTGAGGATATTATTTTTATTAGTGTTTTGAAAAGAGAAAAAACTTGGATAGAAAGAATGCAAATAAGTCCTGGGAACAGAGAATTCATTGGCTCTGACTAGTCAACAAATGTGGGATGGGTTAGTAAGAGGAAGATGGAGTCAATTAACTATTTTTAAAATATAACTTTTATTTTTTATTTTCTTAAAAAAATAAATTAGCAATTAATTACTCTGTAATTGTCTTCTGTGTATTTGTCTTAGCTTCCCTGTTAGACATGAATGCCTTGAGGACAGAAAGAAATTATATTTCCTCCAAAAGATATGATAGTAAAAACATCAAGGATTTGGATACTGCCTCTTAGTGAGAGAGAGAGAGAGAGAGAGAGAGAGAGAGAGAGAGACTTGGACAAATCACCTAAACTCTTTTGGATTTAATTTCCTCATCTCTAAAATAAGGGGTTGAGTTAAATCCCTTCCAGTTCTAAATTTATGAAAGTATGAACACCCAGATTTTAGTCCCAGCTTCTTCACATTAGTAAGGTACCAAACCCTGTATCCTTCTAAAGCAGGTAGGTAGTACAGTGGATAGAGCACTGGGCTTGGAATTAGGAAGTTCTGAATTCAAATGCAACTTCAGATACTTCCTAGGTGTGTGACTCCGGGGATGTCATGAAATTTCTGTTTACCTCGGTTTCTTGAACTAATACCAACATCTATTTCTTGGTGATTAGAGAGTGTCTGTCACAAAAGAAAAGCAATCTAAATTTTTATTTTATCCTTCTTTGTCTCAGTTTTGTCATCTTTCAGGTAGGGTTATTCTGGCCACATTGTATATAAAAGTAATTATAGTGCCAGGAGTCAAGAAGACTCACCTTCCTGAGTGCAAATCTGGCCTCAAACACATTTACTGGCTGAGTGATCCTAGGCAAGTCACTTAACCCTGCTTGCCTCAATTTCCTCATCTATAAAATGAGTTAGAGGAAGAAATGACAAACCCCTCTAGTATTTTTGCCAAGAAAACCCCAAAGGGGGCCATGAAGAGTTGGATATGACTGACATGACTGAATAACAGCACATAGGGGTAATAGGTAACACAGAAGTAGTGGAGTCCAGGCTGGACATCTTCCATTTGCACAACTACTCAACTACTACCTACTAACAAGTCATAACCATACTCTACAGGTGAGTAGATCTTAGATGCATGTAGCTGCCAAATGACCTGCTCAGGATCACACAAGCAGAAATATGAATTGAACCCAAGTCTTCTTGTTTAGGAAGTGAGCTCTCCATCCATTATCTACCTCTTCTCCAATCATAATGATATGCTGTGATATGTAAAATGTCATTGTTTAATCATTTTTCAGTTGTGTCTGACTCTTCTTGACTCCATTTGGGATTTTCTTGGCAAAGGTACTGGAATACTTTATCTTTCCATCTCTAACTCATTTTACAGATAAGGAAACTGAGGCTCACAGAATTAAGTGACTTAACAAGGGTTAGTCCGATAGAAAGTGTCTGATCAGATTGGGAACTTGGGAAGATGAGTCTTCCTGACTCCAGGTCTGATACTTTATCCACTGTGCCACTTATCCACTGTCCAATATATAAAATACCAGTGGACATATATGTGTATGTAAAATGCTATGGAACCCATTCCGTGTCATCACCTGGGCCTATTTATGTCCTACAATCTGGGTCCAATCAGCCTTTCTAACCTCATCTCAATTTATTCTCCCTCATGTACTGTATGGTTCAGTCAAACTATACTTTTTACCACTGCCTAAAAAAAAAAATCAGCTGTTTTGGGCTTTTTTTTTTAACCTCCACTTCTTTCTTTCCTTTATGCTATTCCCTATGATGGGAGTGAACCCAGAAACTGTGTCCCCTTTAATATGTAAAATAAGGGAGATTCGGGGTTTCAGGTTCTCCCCTAGGAAAGCATATGTTCCCAGACAAGTTAAGTGGCTTCATTCAGTTAGAGATCTTGGTCAAATCACTCTCCATTGAAACTGAGATCCTTTGGGGGTGGCCAGGATCCACTTCAGGGAAAAATCTTCAAACTTTCACTTAAGTGATTTTATTCAGTTGGAGATCTCAGCTTGAGTGGCTGGGAACTTCAAGACAATTAATCTTTTTTCAACTGGAAATCCAGGCCTGGGGTATTGACAACATTGAAGGAATCTCATTCAATTTTGAATGAAAGCTGTTCTGCCAGGACTCTTGCCCACTGTGAAGATATTCTCAGTGTTAACCCTTGTTATTTCCCTGACAGGACCTTACCCACTAAGAAGTCTGTCTTCCTACCCAAGCTGGCTTCTCAGCGCCAACAATAAATCTCTTTTGCCACAAACAGATTTTGGGTTTTCGAATTCTTTTGCATTGGACCTGCCCTGACAGAGAGAATTCCCCACCCCAATTCTGGACCACTAGCCTCATCATTTGCACCTCATCACCTGCACCTGGATTGCCTCTTCTCTTATTCCCAGTTCCATCTGTTGAAATCCTACCTATCCTTCAAAACCTAACTTAGATCTCATTTTCTTCATTTAGCTTTCCATACTCTTCCCTACCTTCCCTCTTCCTCCCATGTAGTTTTATAGAATTTTCTTTCTATCTCCTGAATTTAGCATCAACTTTTTTTTTTTTAATATAGTTACTTGTATATGGATGGAATGGACTATTTCTTACTGGTATTTCTATTCTTCGGACCCTAGCACAGTGCCTAGTACATAAAAGCTACCTGATAAATACTGGTTGAATGAATTTAGGAGAGGCTGAAACAGATAAGATTTGATATATAAACAGATATGATTTCTCATTAGCTGAATCTACTTGAATACCCTGAAAACAGATCCTAAGCTTTTTAAACAGTTCCAGGGGATTTTGCTTTGTTTTGTTTTTGAAATCAGAGAATACAATCTAAACATACATATCTAGAATATAATCTAGATACCCAACTACTCATTTCCCTTCTATTCCCTCCCCATACTCACCTTGGAGGAAAGAGAGAATGAAAATAGGAATGAAGTCAATCAATAGCAGTTTTGTTTCCTCTAGGGCCATGTTCCTAACCAGAATTACACATGGTTGGTTTGATACAGAATGAAATGAAGGTTCCCTAAACAATGAGGGAACAGAAGCTTCCATTCTGAATTTCCTCATTCTTGAATGTGGAAAATTTCCTCTGACATTATCCAACCTCAGATACGGGGAAGGCCGGGATATTCATAAATGGGAACCTAGTTCTTTGTGAGGACTTTTCCCCAATAGTTCAGAAAAATTGATCCAGAGAGCAGGGTCAAATATTGTAAATTCCTTAAGAGAAAATTATTGTCCTTTAAAATTGTTTATATACCTGCACACTCCCTCCCTTCTCTATATACCAAGTAACTTGCACATGTCAAGTATTTAACAAAACACTTGTAGAATTTATCTCTTGATTGTTGGAATCCTTACAAAGTGTTAAGTCATTAGAGTTGATAGAGACAATAATTATCTAATTTAGCATGGTTCAGTATGATTGATCTGATCCTACAAGGAGATGTTATGGGCCAGAACTTGAAACAAGGTACTAAATGGAATTGAGGAGACAGTGTTTAAATCTAGTTTAGCATTGATTTAATCCTACAACAAATAATGGTTTCCCAGTGATATAATGATTGGTGTGCACTCAGTGTACAGCATATAAGCAAGAAGCTCTCAGGGCCAGAGACAGAAGCCCACAAGCCCACTCTCGGAGGCGGAGAAAGATTCATTCCATGTGTGCTGGCTGGAGACATTGGGAGGGAGCTGGGGGCTGAAGCTCAAGATTTTGAAGGACACAATAAAGGACTGGATTTTAACTCCTGGCTGCGTTTGAAGTGATTATTACTCTGAACCGAAACAGGCTGCCTCCAAAAACCTCCCCAAAAAACCTGCTCCCAAAGAGAACCATCATATATTATAAAAAAGAGAACACCACACCTGATCTTTGAACTTCTACTTTGAGGTAAGTAGTAGAGGGATTCTGCCCAGCCCTGAGTGATTAAGGTCAGCTTCCTCTTGGGAAAAGGGGTTTGAAGGTGACCAGTGCAGAAGGCTTGCCCTGAATCACTTCCCCTGCAATGATAGTGTCTCCACCTTCAGTCTTAGTTATTTGATACCTTGTCCAGCAGGCAAATTTGAACTACAGAAATAATTCAACTTGCAGAAAAAAAACAGTGAAGTCCACTAGGAAGATCAGGGCCCTAGAGTGGAATCAGCAGACCCGAACACATGTTCTGGTTCTATTACTTTTTTGTGTTGACTTTACATTAGATCACTTGATTTTTCTATGCCTTAATTGCTTCATTTGTCAAATGGGGATAATAAGCCCCTGTTGCCTTGCAGAATTATTTCAGAGACCTCATGAAATAGTGGTTATGAAAATGCTTTGAGAAGTATAAATAGAATATAGAGGTAGAGGTTTGTTGTTGTTTTTTAAAGGGACTCTCAGAAACATCCTTTCCACCTCCCAACAAGCTATGGTCTAATTATGACTCCATCTCAAGGCTTAAATTAGCAGACAGAAATCGCCGGGGGTATTGTTAAGGGACTGCCTCACTGGGAAGCCCAAAAATATTCCTTTTGTGGGATTTTCTTTTGTGCTTTCTTCAATGTCTCGACTTTCACAATACCTTTGTTTGTTAATTATTTCTTAAGTGATGACATCTGCTTCTCTGCAGTTGGCCACACAAAGAATATGTCATTGTCCTTTGCGGAACAAGTATTTGTTTAATTAAATGTTCTCAGGCTTTCCCCTGAGGTTTACAGATTCAGCTGGGTCTAACTGACAAACAGGCTGAGTGCTCAATGGTTGGGAAGATGCCAATGTTAAAATCAGGCAGGTCGCTTCAGCAGGAAGCTCCTTGTCTCTGAGTTGCCTGTGTCCCCTCTTCCAACAAGGACCCAAGGGAAACCAGCAAGTTCCACCTCTGAAAAAGCCTCCTTGGGGAAACGGAACCTCTGCAGGGGGTGGGGCTGTTCCTAACAGCATTTCAATCAGCTTCCTTCCTGTTGTCCTTGTACCCTGAGATGGAGATGTTAATGCGTTTTAAATTGAATTAATAACTTAAAGTCTCTTTTAAAGGCTAGCCTACAAAGTGGGAGTCCACAAACAATGAATTTCCAGTTCGGAGAGATAATTTGCCTGTAAAGTATATACTTCTACATGTCCTTGGTACTAGGCCTAAATTCATTCCACTCCTTATTTTTTCAGCAAAAATCTGGCAACACTTTCATTCATGTTTCTAAAATACACCATTTGAAAGGAACACTTAAACAAAGTACACTTTTGATGAGGTACAATGGTATAGAAATTTCCAGTTCAAAACCCTGGGCTGGGACTAGTCATGCCTGACCAGGTAGAGACCTTTCTCCTGGCACCCAAGAAATAACACAAAGCAGAAAAACAAGCCAGACACTCAAAGTGGACTGAAATGCTTGCTTACCTGAGAGCCCAGGCAGTCGTACCTGAGAGAATACAGGCAGTCTTACCTGAGAGAGCCCAAGCAGTCTTACCTGAGAGAGCCCAAGCAGTCTTACCTGAGAGAGCCCAAGCAGCCTTACCTGAGAGAGCCCAGGCAGTCTTACCTGAGAGAGCCCAGGCAGTCTTACCTGAGAGAGCCCAGGCAGTCTTACCTGAGAGAATACAGGCAGTCTTACCTGAGAGAGCCCAAGCAGTCTTACCTGAGAGAGCCCAGACAGTCTTACCTGAGAGAACCCAAGCAGTCTTACCTAAGACAGCCCAGGCAGTTTTACCTGAGAGAATACAGGCAGTCTTACCTGAGAGAATACAGGCAGTCTTACCTGAGAGAGCCCAAGCAGTGTTACCTGAGAGAGCCCAAGCAGTGTTACCTGAGAGAATACAGGCAGTCTTATCTGAGAGAGCCCAAGCAGTCTTACCTGAGAGAATACAGGCAGTCTTACCTGAGAGAATACAGGCAGTCTTACCTGAGAGAGTCCAAGCAGTCTTACCTGAGACAGCCCAAGCAGTGTTACCTGAGACAGCCCAGGCAGTCTTACCTGAGAGAGCCCAGGCAGTCTTACTTGTGAAAGCACAGGCAGTCTACACGTTCATTTAGCTCTCACACCAAATTGCATTTTCTTAACTACATCACTGACACCAGATCCTGAACAAACCATCTGTCATTATGAAATCAAGTGTAGCAACCACATATTACTGACTAGAAAAACCTTCCCTTTCCTTCCTGATCATTGATACTCTACCCATAGTCTGTCTGAGTTATTCATGCATGTGCAACATGGACATTCTGGCCCCACTCTCTCAGGGCCAGGCTCTTCAAGGTTCCAGGATAGACTGAGAAGTTTGTGGATACATCTCTTCCCTTTTCTGAGGCAGGCTGGTAACACAATGGAGAACACAGGGCCTGGAGTTAGAGAGATTCATCTTCCTGAATTCAAATCCAGACATAGACACATCTTAGTTGTGGAATCCTAAGCAAGACCCTTAACCTTGTTTGACTCAGTTTCCCCATCTGTAAAATGAACTGGAGTTGGAAATGGAAAACCCCTCCAGTATCTTTGCTAAGAAAACCCTAAATGGGCTCAAACAACCAAACAACAAAGATCTTTCTTTAATCTTTGGGATTTGATATTGTGCTGTGTGAAAATACCTAACCAGGATTCCAACTCCTAGCTTACTCTGACTCATGCTCCCTACCCAGACTGAAAACTACATTCCAGTAAATAAAATAAAAAGGGACAAGCAAACAAGCCAACTACTCCCAACTTCTGAGGGGCCACAGTGACCTCCCAGGGGGAAGAAAGCCCCAAAGCCTTTTTTCTTAAAACAGTCTCACCAGAAGCCCTGAGTGAAAGACTTAACTGGTTCCCCCAAACACAAACACAACCACGGGAGGTAAATATATAAAGTCAACTGCTCCTTTTTAAAGTCCTCAAAGCTAGGTAGGGTGCGTTCCATTCATCATGTGGATAACCTTCCAGAATCAGAAACAGAAGATCTGCCCATGCAAGTATATTCAACATCTCCAAGGCGCTGACTTTACGCATGACCTCAACTCTCCTGGAAGCAGCTCCTGAACATCCTTCATGGGGAGAGACACACCATGTCAGATATAGCCATTGCAGAAAGTAATTTGGAGCAAAAAGTTATTAAATCAGAGGATTTAGCTATAGACGGAATAAATCTTAGTCCCACCACTTTAATTTCCAGATTAAGAAGTTGAATCAGAGAGAAGGGAGATGAATTATCCAGTCACACAAGTTGTAGGTAAAAAAAACTAGAATTCAAACACAAATCTTTTGACTCCACATTTAAGGCTCTTTCTACCAATGCCTTAAATTTTAGATGTTGGCATACTTTTCCCTTTGGGAAATTAAGAAGAAAAAGAAGACAAAGAGGAATTATTTTTTTCTTTTCTACCTTTGCTTCTCTGAAGAGGTAAAAACCATACATTTAACTTGAGGAATTTAATTTTTCAGCCAAATAGAGAGAAAAGGGAGCCAAAAAAAAAAAAAAAAAAAAAGAACCTAGACTACCTAATACCTAAATTAAAGAAGGTATGTTAACCCGTTAGGAAAGGATTACAATACAGTGCTCTCCAAACTTTTATGATTGTTCATCCCTCTCAACAACAACTAAAAATTTTGTACAGGTAACATACAATCCCATTCAGGTGAGGTAATGGTTTTTCATTTTATATACACGTCCTCAAGATGTATATACTGACTTATTTATGAATTACATAAATTTCTAACAGTGATTGGGAGCAGAAAGTATTTGGCTGAGAAAAATTAGTTTGGGCTGGCTTCCACTTTCATGAAAGCAGGATATTCTTTCCCAGCAACTCCCTTCAACAACAGCTTTCTCTGTAGTTTCATGTCCTCAACTTTGCCCCTGAGGGGGATGAGTTTCTAGGAGCATTCTCCAAATCATTGTCATATAACCAGGAAGGCCACATTTGTCCCAAAAATTCTAGAATCTGCTCCTGCCTAGGGGAGATAGAGGATAATGGAGAAGTCCAGAGGAATGCATCTGGGTGGGAAATTAAAAATGGTTGGTCTAGGTGCCTTCCTTAAATGGAGATTCTGGGAATAGCTCTCTAATCTCTACCCTCCATTCAAAGGGAGAGAGAAGCTCCAAGGACAGAGGATATTAATAAGATGTAACTTCAGAACTAAAGTGTTATTGTAGCCAATCAGAACCAAATGCAAAATGTCTTAAGTATTATCTACAAGCACTTTAATTAAACATCATCAAAACCTTTACAGAAGAAGGCTCTCTAGGCTTTAATGTGAAGAGACATTCTTTTCATATTGTTTCACCTTGAAGAACAAGAAATTTTAAAAAGAATGAGAGAAGAGTCAATAAGAGCTACTAAAGTTATTGAGCCAGAAAGAATCATGGTAAAACCTGAAATGGAAGAAAATCAGCTGGTCAGCTCTGTAGAAGATGAATTAGAGAAAGGAGAGACTTGAGGCAAATGGACTGATTTGGAAGCTACTGCAATATCCCAGAGGAGAAATACAACACCTTAAAATAGATTTTTACGCATTCTTTTAAGATAAATTATAGACTCGGTTAAGGCTACAGTTTCACAAAGGACTATCGTTTCCACATTAAAGAACACTAATATAGTGAAACATATATTGTATTTATAGTAAAGAGATCTGGATTCAAGTGCTGGCTTAATGAATCCTGTTACTATGAGTGTCATTTAATCCTTCTAAGCATTAATTTATTCATCTATAAAGAACTTTTGCTAACTTCTATTTGTGGTTTTTGTGAGGAAAATAATAGATCAACATGGATGTAACATTTTTAAAGTTTACAAAATACTTATATATTATATTCTCATTTGATCTTCACAAAAATTATAATTAATTGTTTTTCCTGATTTATAGGTGAAAAAAAATGCATGTTCATAGAACATATTTGCTTAGGGTCACACAACTAGGAGACTGGGGTGGGATTTAAATCTAAGCGTTTTCTGACTCCAAAGCCAAGAGTCTATGTATTATGCCATCAGACATAATATCTGATGCAAATGTCTACAATTATATTTTTTGTTCCAGCTTCCCTGGCTGACAAAAGAGGTATATTTTAACAATTTGACCAAAGTAATTTGACCAAAGAACACTTTGGGGCTCAAAACATATTAATGGAGCCCATAAATATCAGTTCAAGAAATCGATAGCTGGGGACTAGTCCCACATGATAAAGAGGAGTGAGGACAATTTTAGGGGAAAAAAATAGAGTAAATTAAACTTGATTCTATACTGAGAGACATTTTGTGATTTCTTATTCTTAGTCTGAATCTAGGGACACAGTAAATAGCTTTATAAATATGTTATACTTAGACTTTTGAAGGACACATTAAGGGAGTTGTTATTTGTATTTTATTTTCAATATTTGTGTCTCCTTCACCAAGTTGTTGACTCGTGATTTTCTTCTATCAGTCACTTTTCTTTTATCAGTTTTGCTTTTATCTCCTCTGATGTTTTAAATCTTTTTAAAGCTGTTCCAGCAATTCTTTTTTGGACCTAACACCAATTTACATTTTTCTTTCAGGCTTTGGATGTAGCAGTTTGGACTTTGTTGTTTTCTTCTGAGTTTTATATTTTAATCTCTATCACCATAGAAATTTTCTATAGCCAAGTTCTTTTGTTGTTTGTTCATTTTTCCTGCCTATTTCTTACTTTAACTTTATGTTAAAGTTGATCTCTGCTTCCAGAGTGAAGAGGGAACTGTCCCAAGTTTTAGTTTTTTGGTATAGCTGTTTACAAAGCTAGTTCTGGGGGGTCTTTTAATTTTTCAGTTTTTCAAGGTAGTATGATCTAAAAAGAGATGTGTCTACTACTCTTCTGGCTTATATTCTAGTGTGTAAGCTACCACAAGCCCTCTTTTGAAGCCTGAAACTATGACTTACTCCCTGCAGCCTGAAGCTCCTGTGTGCTCACACTCCTCCTCACCCTGGGACTGCAAGACAGGTACAGAGTCTTATATTCAGTTCTAGCAAAGGGACCCTGTAATCTCCTTCTGACCAGTTGTCAAAAATGTCAAAAAAATGTCACATCTCCCCTGCCTCTCTGCTCTCTCCTTTCCTCTCCCTTCCTCCCCTTCCCTCAGCATGCAAAGTGCTGCAGCTAGTTTGCTGAGGTATGTAACCTGCACTGAATTGGGCTCTGCAAGCACCTCTGTATGATAGATCTTTCAGGCCAATATTCTATATTGTCATTGGCTGGAAAACTATTTCATTTCATTCTGCTTTTTATTTCCTCTCCTCCAGAATTCATTTTAAGATGTTAAGTTGTTTGAAGGGAAAGAGAGATCATGTGAGTCCCTACTTTTTCTCCATCTACCCCCTCCCCCGATTATTTATATATATATATATGTATGTATGTATATATATATACATATAATATATATATATATATATATATATATAACTTTTTTTAATGGGATTTTGGGGCAGCTAATTGGTGTAGTGGATAGAATATCAGCCCTGAAGTCAGGAAGACCTGAGTTCAAATGTGGCTTCAGACACTTAATACTTCCTAGCTGTGTGATCCTGGGCAAGTCATTTAGCCTCAATTGCCTCAGCAAATATATATAACAGGATTTTAATTTAAGCTTGAGGTCAGTAAAAGTGCTTTGAAATTTCCCAAAAGCAATCAACAATGCTCTTTTTTTAACTCTGGACCTTGCTCACTTTTTTTCTATATTGTCTCTCCCAGATAAAAATGTATAAACAAAAACTTTTGGACAAACTCTATAAGCTGTCAATTCAGATGTCTATTGAAATTTGGGTGAAAGACTTTTAAAATGAGTTTGGTCTTTCCTGAGTGGATGAACAGACCAAAGTTCTTTGAATGAAAAAGAAAGCCTGACAAGATATCCAACAAAGCAGTCACCCCAAGGGCAATGCAGATGAAAATGGGAGGAAACATTATAAATAATAATAAAAAAAAAGAAAGATTTGCAAAAGCTAATATAGCAGATCCAGCCTCAGACACTCAATACTTCCTAGCTGTGTGACCCTGGGCAAGTCACTTAACCCCAAGTGCCACAGCAAATGGTTTTCTTCATCAAGGATAGTCAAATCCACATATTTTGTACCTTAACATTACAATAACTGAGACGCTTACAGAAATAAAACTAACGATAACAGAGTGAAAAAAAATAATAGAATTAGATTATACATACACACACACACATATATATATATGTATATATATAAATTCAAGCTGTAGATAATACAGTTGTTTGAACATTAGGGGACCAATTTTTAAGTTATTTTAAGGAGGGAAAAATACCAAGTGTATCTTACATCTCATTCATATTAAAAAAAAAAAAACCCACCAACTATTGATTAATATCTCTTTTCCCACCTATACTATGTTAAAAGCTATCTTAAATGGATTAGTGTATACCATGGGAATACCATTGAAAGCTATCAAATCATATATTTGCATCTGGTTCAGGAAGCCCACAGAGTATATAGTAACAGTGATAATGGGTATTCTGGGAGGCTGAGATCTGGTTAAAAATGTGGTATTATTATTATTATTATTATGTATTAATTGAAAATCAGCTCAAGGTGTGCAAATCTCATGAGAAAACTGATTTATGAGAGTCATGTATGCAAAAATTGAGGGCATTCTCAATGAGGGTATTCATGGGAACAAAAAGTCTTTCATAAGTGATATTTAGCAACAAACCATATGAGAGAAATGATTATTTCTTTCACAGATTAGAAGCTAATTATTGAATTAAGGCCAAAGTATTTCCCCTTTTTTACTTCCTTATCCCGAAATCAATCAGTATGGGAAATCTTGGTAAAGACAGTAAAGAAATTCTAAGTTTAGACAAATGGGAGGATTCCTGTTTATTGTGTTTACTCAGACAAGTCTGAGAAAATGTGGATTCTCCCTTTTGTCAGAGAGTGATATGGAAATTGATAAATCTCTTTGACAAGATTGGGGTGCTCTGTGTCTCATCAGTCAAGACCCTTACTGGAATAATCTTACTTCTCATTATAATATTCATTCTCTCACTGCTTGTTAACCAGTCAGCATTGATCACCATCCTTAGGTTTACCTCTTTTTCAAAAGACTATATATATCAAAGGTTCAACAGAGTTCCACCTCTTTGCCTACCAAGAGGACTTCTAACCTGTTTTGTTGACTGCTTTGTGGATTATACTCAATAAAATTGATTTTAATTTACCTAGAAGCTCTGTCTCTCAGAAATTTCAGTAATCAAATACATCTTTATCATTTCATGACTAACTGAAAAAATATAGATAATATAAGATACCATTGAATTTATTATTTGTTAATAATGAAAAAGCATTCAGGTTGATGGAAAAAATGTTGCCTTAAAAACTCTTTTAAACAAGAAGACTCTCTGCCATAGATCAAAATCATTCAAGACTCCTTAGAATACCTATTAGCAGAAATAATTCTGTTCAGTGAGATGAGGTACAGGGAGAAAAATATGCTCAACAGAAGTATTTATCACTGGGATGGAGGACATCCAGCATAGAATCTAGAGCAAAGCAGGATTCCTATAGAGGGTAAAGTCTTTTAGATGTCACTATTTGTGGATAATTTTATGTTGATTGCATCTAGCCCCAAGACATAAAAAAGGTTCCTGGGAAAGAACTTTAATCACTCAAAGGTAAGTAGGTAATCAAAAACAAATAAGGAAAAAATTCCTCACTTTAAAAAATTAAATTAATTTGAGAATGAATAATAGACAATTATTTGAAATTTACAACAATTAAATGTAATTGTATTTTCTCATATCTAATGCAGCCTTTATAAGTTTCAAGGATCTCCATCTCAGCTTTCACTCTGAGTCAGAACCCCAAGATAAGACATCCCCCTTTCAGGGTTTAGGTTTATCTCTGAGAAGCTCAAGTTTCCAATCCAGTAGTCTTCCAAATGTTAATTAATCACCAGGGGATTGATAATAATATTAAATGTGCTAACTCTAGGCTAGACAATATGTTAAGCACTTTACAAGTTTTATCTCCTTTTACCCTCACAACAACTCTTCAAGGTAGGTGCTACTATTATCTTCATTTTACAATTGAGGAAACAGACTATTCTTGAACTCAGATCTTTATGACTCCAAGTACAGCTTTCTATCCACTGAAATACTTAGCTACCCCTCATGGTGATTAGTAGTGATTAGTACCCCTGTATCATTTAACCAAATAATTTCAATTAGTTCTTTTGCTACTTTTCAGTCATTTTTCAGTCATGTCCTTCATGTCCTGATTTGGGGTTTTGTTGGCAAAGATATTGGCTTGGTTTGCCATTTCCTCCTTCAGTTCATTTTATAAATGAGAAAACTAAAGCAAACAGGGTTAAGTGATTTGCCCAGTCAGAGGGTGATATGGAAACTGGTTATTCTCTTTGACCAAGATTGGAGTGTTCAGTGTCACATAAGTCAAGATCCTTATCAGAAGCCACATTTGAGCTCAAGAACATAAATCTTCCTGACTCTAGCCCCTATCCACAACAACACGTAGTGGCCCTTACAAAGGGATATTTACTATGAAAATGTAATAAGAACAGAAGTTTCAAAACATTGCCCCCCTGCTCTTTGCCTTATAGCCCAGCTTTTTATATTATGGTTAACAATCCCATATGGGGTTTTATAACTGAATGTGGGAGTTGTGAAATTATGATTTATTATCATTAAATGTTTGATTTACCACAGATCACATAAAAATTTTTCAGGCAAATGGAAAAAGTTTAAAAGTCCCTGCCTTATACCATCTCAGTTCCCAAGAAAGGAACTCATCACAACTTCCATGAATGCATCAAATTCACTTCTGAAAATGGCTAGGTAATAGATAATCACTTCTGTTCCCTCTTGGCTACTTTGATTTGGGTTAGGTCAGACAAGCTGCTGATAATTTATTTCTTCATGGCAGGTCACAAAATTTAACATAGCCACCATGTCATGGTAGCTCTGGTAGCTCGCCATTCTGACTTTTTTAGACTTACAAGTTTATAGCCCTCACCAATACTTCTTCACCTAAAAGCAGGTAGAATAAATTACAAGAGACAGCAGATTCATATACTCATAGGCCATATGATTGAGGTTTCAGTAAGGAAATAATAAAATAAACAAAGGATCACAGAAGTTTTTGTCTCTTCACTTGAACACAGCAGGGAAGGAAAGTAGAAGATATGGAGATTTACTCTGGCTGGTCAATGCCTTTTGCACGTATCCCCAATTCTGTCTCAGCAAGTAATCAGCAGTCTGTCTCTTTGCTTCACAGTTAATAAATTGCAGTTAAATGGGCTCACTAGACTCTGATGGTTCTGAAGGAGAAAATGAGGCTGGTGACTTTGTACAGCCCTGCCTCATTTAAATCCAATTCACTTGCATGTCATAGCATCATCAACCTGATGTCATGGTCTCTTCAAGAATGAATGAGAAACAACCACAAGTAGATTGGAACCAGATGCAGATTGCACATTTAGAGTCCTCCCATTACACACTAATCATACTTCTCTGGAAGCAAGCTCCCTATCCTCTTTAAAAGGGCTGACAAGAGGCAAAACATCCTGTGCATGCTCTGAGGATGAATCTCCATCGGCCAGATCCCAACTATGCTTATTTCTTTAAAAACAAAATATCCTTTGCATGAAGGATAAATACTTTGAGTAGAAAAGTATCATAGTGGCTTATTTGGAGAGAAAATCAACTGGAAGAGAAAAAAAATAGCATAAGCCAAAAAAAATAGAGAACATTTAAGTGGCAAAAATATATAAACACAAAGTGAAGTCCAAATCAAAAAATATATTCACAATATTTATCATTGGGATTCACAAATATTATTTTTGATGGAAAAGAACGACTGATTTATTGCTTTATACAAATATGTTAACTACAGAAAGCATGATAAAATAGAAAAAACATTGAACTTTGAATCACAAGTTCAGATCCATTCTGGTCACTTACTACTTGTATATGTGACCTAGTCTAACCACTTTCCATTCCTTTTCTTTCTAGCTGTGAAATAAGGAGATTGGATTGGATGACCTGTAAAGTTCCTTCCAGTTCTAGATTGATAAACCTATGTTTAGAGAAACATTAGTACAGTCTATCAGCTATCATTAAAATGAAAACAATTTTTAACAAATCAGTTTCAAATGGGAAAGCAACTTGCAATGGCTCTACTGCAGGTAATACAGTGAAAGAGACTGCCCATAGACTGAAGAACTTTTCCATCTGTGAACTTAAAAAACAAAATCTTTCCACTCTGCATTTCAAATGAATGAAGCAATAGATAAATATCTAAAAGTAGTTCATTTGCTTCACCATTTATGCTCTGTTACTGAAACTGATGGCAGGGATGATCTACTACTTTACAAATCTATGGATAGTAAGATCATGACAAGATTTTTTTTTTATGTAATTGTTAAAATATTTAATTCAAAATAAAGTATGAGAGAATTGTATAGGACTTTGCACTGACATTATGAGAAAATTCACAAGCACTTGTTAAATATGTGACCCCATATGCATTTGAGATACATTGCACACTTCACAGAAGATCACTTGTACCGAGAAATATGAATGAGGAGATAAGTTTTCCAATTTGTTATTAATAATCAACTTTATTTTTAAAAATCCATTAAAAGGAAAGCTTTTTTCAAAGTAATGTAAAGATATGGGAGGAAGGAAGCAAAAGCCACTTCAACATTATTATAAAACACACTGACTTTCTCAAGACAAAGAACCTTGAGGAGTTTTTTTCTCTTATTTTTATAGTATTTTTTTCCAATTGCAGGTAAGGACAATTTTTTAACATTCATTTAAAAATTTTTTCAAGTTCCAAATTTTCTCCCTCTCTTTCCTTCCCCCTCCCTAACATGATAAACAATTTTATGTAGGTTTTATGTATGCAGTTATGTAAACCTATTTCCATATTGATCATATTGTGAGAGAAGAACACAGATCAAAAGGGGAAAAAAATTTTAAAAGCTTTTTTTAATGAAAATAGTGTGCTTCACTCTGCAGTCAAACTACATCAATTCTTTCCCTGGAATGTGGAAAGCATTTTCCATCATGAGTCATTTGGAATATGACAAAGAACTTTGAAGGAAGGAAGGGAGGAAGAGAGGGAGGGAGAGAGGGAGGAAGGGAGGGAGGGAAGAGGGAAGGGAGGGAGGAGGGAGGGATGAAAGGAGGAAGAGAGGGAGGAAGGAGGGAGGGAGGGAGGAGGGAGAGAGGAAGGGAGGGAAGGAGGGAGGAAAGAGGGAGGAAGGGAGGGAAGGAGGGAGGGAGAGAGGAAGGAAGGGAGGGAGGGAGGGAAGAAAGGAAGGGAGGAAGGAAAGAAGGGAGAAAAAGAAATAAAAAAAAGAAATTGGCATTTTTCTAATTGATAATAAAGATGAAGCAAATTCATTTAAAACAAAAATCTCCTGAAATATGTATTTAGTGATTTAAAACAAACAAACCTGAATACTATAAATAAATCAAGGGAAAGTCCTCAGATCCAGAAAGATAAAGTGACTACTTATGAAAAAAGAGCAATAATAACTTACACGATAACATTTTTTTATGTTTCCCAATTTGAAAAAAATTAAATAAAATGCTTGCTTGAAATGAAAGATTCCCATGGGTTATAAGTTACTTTGTGCAATAGTGCCATAATAGATAATAGAAGTTTAATAAATGCTGATGAAATGAAAGAAAGTGGTTGCTTCATAGTGCTTAAAGGCTTTGTAGGATGTTTAATGGAAAAGCTTGGACAACATTTTATTTCTTTTCAAAAGGCCCTCAAGCCAGCCAACTGTGTTTTAGCCAGCTAACCTGATCTAAGGACAAATTTCCCTCTTTCTCATTTTCCTATCCAAAATTACACAAACCATACTTTCTCATTTCTCTAAGTGAAGTGGTACCTATACCATTTTCTTTTCTTTCATTTTTCATCTCAAATTAAGACCACTTATAAGTTTGTTTTGCTCTTTGATGTCCCAATACTAAAGTGACTGGCAGTCCTGATTAGGTACAAAGAACCGCAAATTTTGACAATTTAGTGCCTAATTCATAGATATCCTAGACAATGTCCAGTACGAGACAGAATTTCCCCAGATTTTATATAAACTATATTTTGTAAATTCCTCATAGAACTTTTATGAGAATTTTGTAAGAGAAATCTGTAAACCTTAAAATGATCATTGTGAACTATTGCTGTTAGTAATAAGAATGGGATTTTATCAAAATGATTCACTTCAGATGAATACCAAAAAAAAAAAAGGCAAGAATTTCAACCATATTACCAAACAAAACAGAAACAAAAATTCACAACATAAAAAGAAATAAACTACATTTTGTTGATAGAAATCACATATGACAAGCCACTATCAAGATTAATCTAGAATGCTCCAAATGCCTATCTAAATTCACAAAGGAAAAATTTAACTGAACATGGGAAACAAAGAGTAAGACAATAGTGGCAACATATTTCAATGTTTCTCTGTTTTGGACAAATCTAACTGAAAAACAAAAGGGAAAATATAGGATTAAATAAATCACTGGAGAATCTAAAGCTAGAAGATTTATGGTGCCTTCTAAATTTGATGGCTAAAGAATATATGTATCTCTCAGAACCACAAGGATCCTTCACAAAAACTAACCATGTATTAGGACACATGGGTATTGAGAAAAAAAAAAAAAGCAGAGATAATAAACACATCCTTTACAAAACAACATAATTTTTAAAAATTGTAATATATTGAAGGTACATAAAAATCACAAATCCAAATGGAAACTTAATGAAATTGTTACAAAATGGGGCTTATTGGTCTTGAGGCCATCATGATGGACTCCCCTTAAGGTAGGATGTAAGCTTATAGACACTAATATTTTTCAAAAATTGGTACAGCTGAATTGCCCAAATAACAATTTGTCTACCACCAATTTTTCTCCCTGATAAAACCCCCAAATAATATTTTGCATTGACTCTTCATATGTAAGACAGCCAGCTGGGAGAAGGGCACTCAAAATCAGGTATAAAAACCCTACTCTCAGAAGACCAACTTGGAGCATCTCCTTTCTGTTGATGAACTAAAATCTTCTCTAATGCACTGCTGTTCTTATGTGAGTTATACTGTATGTTTGTACGTATACTTGAAATTTCTATTGGATCCCTTTTTTCTCTTTCCCCTTATCCCTCTTCTCCATTGCTTTGAATAAAGCTTTTCGATGAGCTGATTCCCATTGTTTTACACATTATTCTTAGCATTTTAACTAATTAAGGGCTTATTTTCCCCCAGGTCTCTGACTGTCCCACCTTAAATGGGGTACCCCAAAAATGACCTAATCTTTTGATAGTTGTACCTACCATACTGAAAAGTATTCTTCAGCCCAGCATGAAAAAAGCAAGCGTTAAAAGAATCCTTCCAGGAGGGATTCCCTTGTACCAGAGAGTTGTCACAAAATGGAAATTCTCAATTATGAGTGAACCAAATTGTTTTATGTAAATAATAATTCCATGAAAAAAAATATAATGATGAAGAAACATACTAAAATTTCTGGGATGCAGCTAAAGCTTCATACAAAAAAATCATATCTCTACAAATATACATTAACAAAACAGAAAAGGAAAAGATTAAAAAACTGAATAAACAGGGGCAGTTAGGTGGTACAGTGGATAGAGCATCAGCCTTAAAGTCAGAAAGACTTGAGTTCAAATCTGATCTCATACACTTAACACTTCCTAGCTGTGTGACCCTGGCTGGGCAAATCACTTAACCCCAGTTGCCACAGCAAATAAATGATTGAATAAACATTTTTAAAAATTAAGAAGCCAACAAATAAGAAATAGTAAAAAATATTTTTAAAGTTTTAAAAGATAAATTCTAGGAACACTGGGAAATAAGTGTGTACTGTCTGCATTTTTTGTTTTTCTTCCCAGGTTATTTTTACCTTCTGAATCCAATTCTTCTTGTGCAACAAGAGAACTGTTCAGTTCTGCACACATATATTGTATCTAGGATATACTGTACCATATTTAACATGTATAAGACTGCCTGCCATCTAGAAGAGGGGATGAAGGGAGGGAAGTGGAAAAGTGGGAACAGAAGTAAATGCAAGGAATAATGTAAAAAATTACCCATGCATATATACTGTCAATAAAAAGTTATAATTAAAAAAAAATAAATTCTACCTGCTAAATCAAGTTAAAGATATGTTACTCATCTATTTTTACCAAGTTGTCAAAAGTTTAAAATGTCAAATCCCTTTTCCAAAGTACACAAATCTCTTAGGGAAGGCACTATTTAGTTCCCTGGACCCAATCCTACTTTGTAGAATCACTGAAGATAGAAAATTAACAAGATAACATGTATTTGTTGTTTCTCTGGGGCTCCTGATCTTATTGAATCAGCTGATAAAGCTGATAAGAAGAGGAGAGAGGGGCTCTTTTGCCCCATTTATTTATCTTAGCGTTCTTCCCAAAGCAGGCATCTATTATGTCTGTTCGACTGAACTGAATTATTCCAAAGCAGAAATTGCAGCGAGCTGAGCCAAAGGTCGGTACTCCTTGGCCCTGCTCTTGAGTCAGGGAGCATCTTAAACACTTGACCTTCTTTCAAAGTTTGGCTTCTACAGAAGATCGCTCACAAGCTTCTAACTTGGAGAAGTTCCATGGCATTTTGATCCTGGTCTTGAACAAAGAGCAGAGATCACCTGCCAAGAGCTTGATTTGGGACTCAGCTGGAACTCCTTAAAATCAAGCATCCTCTTAATTCCAACTGTTCTGCTTCTTCAGCCTTGGGGATCAGGCCAATTGGTTTCAAAGGTGTCAGACACATGGCCCACAATACTCCCCAGTGTAGCCTGTATCAGATTAAAATGTAATTAAGAAAGATATAACAAAATAAATCAAAATAAATAATATTACATTTTAAAACTGTCAGTATGCAGTCCACAGGAATTCTCATGTACAGATTAGTGTTGTTCTGTCATTTTTCAATCTGTGGAGCTTTCTTGGCAAAAATACTGGAGTAGTTTGCCATTTCCTTGTTCAGTTCATTTTATAGATGAGGAAACTGAGACAGACAAGCTAAGTAAATTATCCAGAGTCACACAACTAGTAAGTATCTGTGATTGGATTGGAACTCAGATCCTTCTTGGTTAGTGATTTAGACAATTTTTAAAAATCTATTTCTTATATGATCACAGTCCTCTGCAGGATTTCCCCTTTCTTCCTCCCACAAGCATTTCATATAACAAAAAATAGTATTTTTAAAGAGAAAAAAAAATCAGTACAACTTATTGATACACTGAAAAAAATCCAAAAACATATGCAATATATAACACTCATTGACAAAAAATTGGAAATTAAGGGAATGCTCATGAATTAGGAAATGGCTGAACAGGTTATGCAAAAAAATGTAGTGGAATATTATTGTGTTATAAGAAATAATGAAAGGGATGGTTTCAGAAAAACCTAAGAACACATATGACCTGATGTAAAGTGAAATAACCAGGAGAATACTGTACATTGCAACAGCAATATTGTGAAGATAATCAACTATAAAGGATGTGGTAACTCTGATCAATACAATAATCCCCCATAACTCCACAGGACTCGTTGAAAAAAGCTATCCACCACCAAATAGTAAACTGATCAATACAGAGTACAGATTGAAGTATATTTTTCTCCTGTCTTTACTTAGCTTACTTTTTTCTACAATATGGCTAATGCAAAAATATGTTTTGTATAACTTCATATGTATAATGAGCATGATATTTCTTGCCTTCTTAATAAGTAGGGAATAGCAGGAGGAAGAGAATTTGAAACTTAAAATGTCAATTTTTATTTTAATGTAAACCACCTGCCTCTACAAAAGGGTGGGTTGGAGCTGTCTTATCATATCTCATCATAATCACTAACAATCCATAAGTGAAAGAAAAAAAGGAATATTTTATTAATAGTAATCTATGTTTAATGAAATGACTAACTAGGCAACTGCTTCTGGGATTTATGGGACTTGGGATACTAATCCCTTTGTTGGAGAGGCAGCTCTTTTGTTAGCTCCATCTTAGTTCAGCCTCGATATTGGAATAAAACAAGGCACACATAAGTCATTGAACATTTAACAAAAGAGATTTACTTTACCCTAGCACAGCAAGAATATGAAACAAGGATACAGTGGTACTTAGTTTCTCTGAACATAGCTTCCTTATCTCTATCTGGAAATATGTCTGTCTAGTGAGTCATCAAAGAATGGTAACTTGCCAGGTCTTAAACACATACCAAGACTGAGAAATCCAAACTCCATGTGGCTGGGACATTTTTATGCCTTTCATTGACCAGGAAACTGCCAAATTCATGCTATGATACAAGTAGATCTTAATTCCTAAATTAGATAGAAACAAAGAAGAGAAAGAAAACTATAAACTACCATCCCTAATGTATATTCACATACAAAGGCTGAAACATCACCACCACAAAAGACTAATATATCATGATCAATTGGATTTATACCAGAAATATAGAATTGGACCAATATAAGGAAAACAAAATATTAGTAACACTATAAAATCACCTGATGATTTCAATAACTATGGAAAAGGTTTTTAACAAAATAAGATACCCAGTTTTATTAAAAACACTAAAATATCTAAGTATGAATGAAATGCTCCTTAATCTAATAAAAATTAGTATGGTCAAACCAAAGACTAACATTATACTTAATGGAAAAATTCTAAAGTTGTTTTCAATAAGAACAAAATAAAACAAGGTTATCCATTATCATTATTATTATTATTTTATATTGTATAAACTAAAAGAATAAACAAAAGCAAAAGGAAACAAAAATATTTCTCACGATTTGACTAAAAAGTAATTGAAATAATAACTTAAGTAGCAGTATATAAAACTACATAAAACATTGATTTATTTTCAAAATAGCAATATAAACAAGAGATAAAAAAGAAATTCCATTCAAAATAACTATAGAATGCATAAAATATTTGAGATATAGGAATTGTATGAATTGAACTACAAATCACTCTACAAAAATTCCCTAAATCATTGGAAAATAATCATTGTTCATAGGTATACCATGCCAACATGATAAAATTGATAATACTATTTAAATTAATTTAATTATTCAGTATTGTATTAAATTACTAAATTACATACTAATTACCATAACTTTAGTTTATAAAACTAGAAAAATCAATTACAAAATCAATCTGGAAGAATAAAAGTTCAAGAAAAATAATTTTTTTTAAAAAGATGGGAAAAATGCCTTACAATGCCAAATTTTAAACTATACTAAAAAAAAAAGTATACTACAAAATAGCAAACACCAAACTTTTGGCACTAGTTTAAAATATAATAGAAAACTTGTTCACTGGAACATATAAAAGGAAACAGATGTAGTAGCATAGTTTGCATTGAATTCAAAGACCCCAACTATTGGAGTGAGACTTTACTGTTTGACTTTTTTGGTTTGGTTTGACTTGGTTTTTTAAAGACTGGCAAAGACTTAGAAAAGCAAGAATGATTTTAATTACAAAAGAACAATTTTGTAGGATTACAGTTGCCAAATAATGTTATCAATTTTATTGTTGTTGTTGGACTACCACTAAAGGTAATCTGATGTATTCTCTCCAAGATGGCTTCTGGATATAGTCATTAAAGACTGCATAATTGTTAAAGAGCAATATTGAATAACCAATGCAAATAAATAAATGGCCTCTGATATAAAGGACAAAAACTAACCTGGAAATGATGATATATATTAAATATGTATGAATTTTATCTTAAAACAACGACAACGACAACTTACACCCTTGATGGCTAAAAATTTATTTTTGCTAGGCAAAGACTACTGAATTCAGAGAACTGCTATTCAGATTGCAAATTACTAGATAGTTACATGGCTAATTCTATAGGCATGAGTGGTATTTTTTTAAAGTAAGATCTTCCTATTTAATTAAAATGGCTGGAAATCCTGGAAAGCAGATTGACAGAATTAGGCCTAGAACATAAATTCACAACTTATAGCAAAGCTTCTTAAACTGTGGATTGTCTCCCCATATGGGGTCATGTAACTGAATATGGGAGGTCATAAAAAATTTAACAACAGTAAAAGGTACCATATATTCCACCAAGATTTAATTCTTTATGTAAAGACAAAGAAGCACATCCATCTTAGTATGCAAATTTGCTTTTATCTTTAATAAATGGTAAAATTATAGGTATAACAATTATTTTTAAATTTTCTTTATGTTCTATTAATCAGCAAATGTTTGATTTGCATATGCATGTACACCTGGGATTGCATAAAAATTTCTCAGGCAAAAAAGAGTTACGAGTGGCAAAAGTTTAAAAAGCCTTGCCCTATACCATAATAAATATCAAATGGATGGATGATTTACATATTAAATGCCACATCACATCATAAACAAATTAAAGGAGTGAGAAAGAAAATGTTTTTTCACAACTATGGATTGTGGAAGAATTCATTATCAAACAAATGACTGAAAGATAAGAGAACATGAAATGGACAATTTTAATTAAACAAAATTTAAGCTTTTGTACTAACAAAATTAATACAATTAATATTTGAAGAGAAATAGTTAATCAGGAAAAATCTTTGCAGTAAATTTCTGTGTAAAATATATAAAGAAATGATTCAGTTATATAGGAACATACATTTGACTTATTCTACAATAGATAAAGAACAGAAACAAGCAGTTCTGAATGGAAGAAATTCAAATTATCAATAACCATATTAAAAGACTCCAAATAACATTTACCTTAAAAAAATGAAAATTCAAATCACTGTGAGGTTCAACCTCACAATCATGAAATTGGTAGAGTGCAATTTGTTTGGGGCATGTCTATTTCTTAAAAAAAAAAAAAAAAAAAAAAAAAAGGAACATTTAATACAATTCTTATCTGGACAGTTCACTTGTCTGGGGCATAAGTCTGTTCATATTTCTAAGAAACAAGTTACTCTGACTCAGAGTTCTGAAACAGCTATTACTCATTTTGTATGTCACCAGCTTCATCATACTGGAGAGACATGGACTTTCAAACACTTCATGATATGAGGGAAATGTAATTTACCTGATCATAGATAAAAGATGAGATTTTGGTTACTAACCATAAAGTAAGGTAGGCTCTTTCACAGAAAAGACCATGAATGCAAACCCAGAAAGATAAAAGGAGATAGAGAATTGAAAGGACAGATTTCAAAACAGTATCACCTAATTTTGTAGTTTATAGGTACTATGGTTGCTGTTGAAGAGCAGAAGCAGAGAATCAGAAGATATATATATATATATATATATATATATATATATATATATATACATATATATGTATATATATGTATGTATATCAGATTGCTTGCTGTACTGAGGCGGGAGGGAGGTAAGGGAAGAAGAGAGGAAGGAAAAAAATTTGGAGCTCAAAAATCTTACAGAAATGAATATTGAAAACTAAAAATAACTAAATGAATGAATAAATAAATAAATAAATGCAGTAGTGAGAGTGACCCAGGTCTACGCGTGTATTTCAATGTATTTCTTATTCTTTCATTTGCTTTAGCATATGAATAGCCATATATTACTATGGCTGCAGTTGTAGAGCTGGGGGCTCCTTCAAAAGGTTTAATTCAGCCTTGGCCTTCCTTCTCCATGAATGGTTGTCTTTGGTTTGTCTCCTCCAATGACGATATCCAGTGAGAGATGATGTAAAGGGAGAAGCTCTAGAACTTCTCTCTTCAAGGTTAACATATGTCCCCATGGGTCCAAGACTTTAACTTTTGCCTGACTTGGTATTGTTATTTTGATTGAAGTAAAGAAAATTAATCTGGAAGCTCCGATTTCATAAGAATTAATCACTAAGTCCTAAGAGTCAAAGATCATGCTGGGTTCTGGCACTAATGCCCTAGGAAGCAAGGATTTTTAGTATACAGTCCAGAGAAAGCTAAAACAAAGACTTATCCCAAAATTATGTGGGATAAGGGACTTTTGGAAAGAAATTTGATAAGACATGGTTATGAAAAAACTATTCAGTCTGAGCCCATTATTTTCAGAGATAGAAGTGGTATGGTGGAAAATGTGCTCCTGAGATAATGGAGAAAAAAATATATGTACATTAGTTATGGCTTTATCTTTAAAGTAAATGGCCCTCAGTCCTGAAGTCAGGAGAACCTGAGTTCAAATTTGACCTCAGATACTTAACACTCCCTAGCTGTGTGGCTCTAGGCAAGTGACTTAACCCCAATTGCCTTAGCGAAAGAAAAAAAATTAGGAAAAACTAATTGATGTTAATTAGTCGATTAAAAGGAATTAGGGTACTAGTCACTTATTCATGACTAATAGTGAGAGGAATACAAAATATAGGGGTTTGAACTGAGAGTTTAGAGTATACAAACCCCCTCAGGGTACCCCTAGAATCAGGGATTAAGAGAAGAGAATATATTTACCATACCAGCAAGATAAAACTACTTGTTCCTTGGGAGATATTTTGGAACATGGAACAGAGGTCAGAGTTACTTCTTTTTTTAAAGTCTACTGAATATATATCATTGTTGTTCAATTATATTCAGTCATGTCCCACTCTTCATGACCCCCATTTGGAATTTTCTTAACAGAGATTCTGGAATGATTTGCCATTTCTTTCTCCAACTCATTCACAGATGAGGAACTGAGGCAAAAATGGTCAAGTTATTTGCCCAAGTCATTCAGCTAGTAAATGTCTGAAGCCAAATTTAATTTAGGAAGATGAATCTTCCTGATTCCAGCATTCCATTCACTCTACCACTAATGTACCTTAGTTAAACATTAAGAGACCTCAGAATTTGTAAAAGATCCTTAAGGGCAAACCTTAACCCTGAAGCTGGACAGCATAACTCATCATATGCTCCATGAAATGGTCCCTGCAGGCCCATATCCAATCAATTCTATGATGTTCCACCTACAGAAAAAAAAGGAAGGAAGAAATCATTTTCCAACTTATTGAAGGAATAATACAAGGAGATGGAAGCCTCAATTTCCAAATATGTAAAATGAGAGAATTGGATAAGACAATCTCTAAAGTTCATTTCAACTCTGAAATTTTGTGAATCTACAAATTTAATGTGAAGATGCAACTATTCATATTCTGCTTAAACTAATACTAATATAAAGTATATGGGTAGGTACATAAGAACAGGTAAATTTGGGCATAAACAAATTTATAAAAATAATTTTAGTGTTAAAACTTTTCCCCAGATAAATAGCAGTGGTTTATCATTTTATGTTTGTTGTAGTAGTTTGCCCTTCATTTTCTTTTTTTTTTATTTAATATTTTCCATTTACATGCAAAAATAACTTTAATATTTTTTTTTATTTTATTTCAAAATTATTTCTCTCCTCTCCCCCCTCATTATAAAAGCAAGCAATTTGGAATAGATTATATATATATATATATATATATATATATATATATATATTCATATTAGTCATGCTGTGAAAGAAAACACACAAACCAAAAATCAAAAGTATGCTTTAATCTGCCTTCTTTTCTTTCTCTGGAAATGGATAGCATTTTCCATCATAAATCCATTGAAATTGTCTTGGATCATTGTATTGCTAAGAATAACTAAGTCATTTACAATTAATATTATTGTTACTGTGTATAATGTTTTCATTCTGCTCATTTCTTTTTTCACCAATTTCTGTACATCTTTTCAGGTTTTTCTGAGAATTTCCTGTTCATCATATTCTTATAGTTAGTCAATAACATTCCATCTCCATCATATACTACAGTTCATTCAACCATTCCCCAGTTAATGCCATCCCTTCAATTTCCAATTCGTTGACACTACTAAACAAGCTGCTATAAATATTTTTGCACTTAACAATCTTTTTCCTTTTTTTTTTTTTTTTTTTTTTTTAATCTCTTTGGGTTCCAGATCTAGTAATGATTTCCAGGTCAAGGGTTAGACATTGTTTTATGGCTCTTTGGGCATAGTTCCAAATTACTTTATAAAACAGATCATAACTCTTCCAACAGTGTATTAGTGTCTCAATTTTCCCACATGCCTTCCAACATTTGTTATTTTCCTTTTCTGTCATATTAGCCAATCTGATAGTTGTGGGATAGTACCTCAGAGTTTTTAAAATCTGAATTTCTCTAATCAATAGTGATTTAGAGTATTCTTTCATATGACCATAGGTAATCAAAGCTTTGATTACTTCTGAAAGCTATCTGCTCAATCCTTAAACCATTTATCAATTTAGATGACTAGATTGAGCTATCATTTGGAATTTACACAGATATTAAAAAGAAATGACCTCCAGGTCCTTGGATCTAAACCCTAGACCACCCTATAGGATTTTTAAAATTCTATCAATTATTCTCACATGCCTTGCTCTATACCACTTTCACTAATTCCCAGAGTACAATATTCTTTCCTCCCATACACCTTGGCCTAAAAATGGACAAACCTTTTCTTATCCTTCATATACCCTAGACAAAGGTAAGGTTTTTTCAGAAAATACTTTACTAGAAATTAAGAGAGCAAGTTCTTTTCAGTCTGGTTAACATTTTATCAACTTGGATAAAAACATAAATGACATACTTAGAAAATTTAGGGATATGAAAAATATTTTAGAAGACAATCAGGTGGAGAAGAATATAGTGTACTAGACTTTGAATTAGAAAGACCTAAATTCAAATCCTGTCTCAGACACTTATTTAACTGTATAACCCTGGGCAAGTCAACTCAATCTCATTTTTCCATTTGTAAAAATGGAGATAATCAAAGCAGCTCCCTCCCAGTGTTGTAAAGAAGATGAAATGAAAAAAATTAATTGTAAAGCTCCTTTGTATCAATTATAAAATAATTATAAAGCTCTAAAGCCTATATAAATGATACCTATTGTGACAAAAATCCAGATTTTAAAAACTCTATGCTTTCATGCATGGTACCTATTTTTGACTAGGTGAAAGAGGCCATTCTCTGCCTCATTTCTTACCTAGCTTTAATCACTAATTGGGAGTTACCTCAGTCAAATTGAGAACCATTAAAGACCTTAGCTTTAAAAGGTCAAAGCCTCCCAGAATATTCAGGCCATCTGCAATCCTCCAAATCTATATTTTGCCACTGGACCCATATGGTTCTGCAGGGGGATGTGAAGCAGGTGACCTTCCCCAGCCCTGACTCACTCAAATCCAACTCACTTGCATGTTGTGACATCACCTACCTGATGTCATGGTCCTCTTGGAGAATGAAGGACAAATAACAACAATCATCTCAACAACTGTGGGTGTTTCCTCCATCTATATAGATAAACACTCTCTCTACCTCATTTCATATTATTCAACTGTTACAATGCCTGAAAGCATCCAACCTTTCGTGGCCAGTTTGGTGATGAGCCCCAACAAATTTAACTAAACTGATTCTCACTGAGAGAGTTTATTCATAGGACCATACTTGAAGTCTTTATTCCTGATTAGCCTCCCCAGGTTTTATGGGGTTTTTTTGGCATTCTCCTTAACATGTTAAAGCATCAGTGAAAAAAAATGAAATTTAATAGGGACAAATGTAAGTAAGTCCTGCTTTTATTTAAAAATAATAACTACAGAAATACAGGAACAATAAGACCTAACATAATAGCAAAGTAGAGCAGAACAAGAGTTAAATCCAACATGAGTCATCATTTAACACAGTTGCTATAAAACCTAGTGTAATCTTTTTTAAAAATATTTTCCAATTACATGTAAAACAATTTTTAATATTTGTTTTTTAAAATTTTGAGTTCCAAATTCTCTCCTTCCCTCCTCAACTCACTGCAACATGTGCAATCATACAAAACATATTTCTATATTAGTCAAAACTGATTTAATCTTAAGATTGAATTAATATTACTATAAAATTTAAAAGATCATAGTCCTGCCATATTTTGCTGGTCAGAACACATTTGGAGGAATCTATTCAGTTCTGGATACCATATTTTAAGACCAATGGCTTATTTAAAACTTAAAAAAGAGATCAAACATAGTGAGACATATAGAAGCTATGTTGTATGGTATTAGCTAAATTGACCTAGAGAAAATGAAAAAGTGAAGGGAGACATGACTGAGGTGCTATTATGGAAAAAATTGGAAGAAATTCACTTTCTCAGTTCTCAGTGAAACTAGGACCAATTTCATGTATACTTATTGTGTATCTAATTTATATTTTAATGTATTTAACATCTACTGGTCATCCTGTCATCTGGGGGAAGGGGGGGGGTAAGAGGTGAAAAAATTGGAACAAGAGGTTTGGCAATTTTTAATGCTGTAAAGTTACCCATGCATATATCCTGTAAATAAAAGGCTATTAAATAAAAATTTTAAAAAATGAAAAAAAAAAAAAAAAGAAAAAAAAAAAGAAACTAGGACCAATCAATGAAAAGAAGTTAAAGCCAGATCTTAACTAAATACAAGAAAGACATTTCAAACAGTTACAACAAAGTTTGGATAAAACTTGGTTCTTGGCCTCATGAAACTTAACAATCTAGTAATACCACACAGATAATTATATTGTACAAAACAAATCATGATCAGTAAAGAAAACCAGGAAAAGAACTTTAGTTTTGTGATTTATCCCTGGGAGCCTGACCCCACACAGTAGAATTTTTCGAATTTTTCTGGCTCACTATGCTTTCAGGCTCAAGTAAAAAATGTAGAAAATATCTAAATTGAAGCCTAGGTATAGTTTTGTTTAAGATTTCCCCAAAAGTTATTAATAAGGGCCATTCTAGAAAAGAAACACAATTTACAAACTAGTTATCCAGAATTAGGATAGCTATTTATTTCCCCAAAAACAAAAAAATGCTTAAAGTACAAAAAAAAAAAAAAAAAAAATCACCATCATGATAATCTCTCTAGAAGGTCAAAATACTTTATGGGACTCCTGAATAAATATTTCAGTTTCATTTCTGACCTTCCCTGTTTGAATGATTCACAAAGTTCAGATCTTTTGGCCACCTATACATGGCTCTTTAGTCTCTTCAAATTGAGGATGATCATGTATCAGCGATCCTCAAACTTTTTAAATAGGGGGCCAGTTCACTGTCCCTGAGACTGTGGAGGGCCCGACTATAGTAAAAACAAAAACTTTGTTTGGGCTTTTAAATAAAAAAACTTCATAGCCCTGGGTGAGGGAGATAAACGTTCTCAGATGCTGCATCTGGCCTGCAGGCCGTAGTTTGAGGACCCCTGATTACTGTAAATAGTCATCTTTTCCTCTGTGAAGCAGTATAATTGCAGGAATCACTTCCTGTTCATCAGCTGGCACCAACCGAGAAAACCAGGAATTCTGGAAGTCACAAAGTAACACAAATATGAGTATCTCAGGATCCCCAGTCACTGGTTATAGATTTATGTCTAGAAAGAGACAAAAAAACAAATAAACCACAAAGTAGAAGAGGAAGTCAGGAACTTGAAAGTCATTCTCAGGTCTCATCTAGTCCAAACACATGTTCTAGTTTCTATGCTGCTAGAGGAGAAGAAAGCAGAAAAATCACACCTCTATTCCATTACTAGAAGTCTAAGAGAACTGGCCATATCCCAAGGCAATATGCTCAAAAGAGAAAGGATAGAACCATTCTATAGATTTCATAAGTTCTTCCTGAATTAGTCACTAATACTATAATTAATAAAGGACTTTAGTATCATTTCAGACTGTATATTCTCCATTTCCTGTAATATATGACTTCACAGCAGATAATTTAGTCTGGCAGAACAGAGCAGATCTCTTAATTACCCTGTTCTAAAAGGAGTAGATGAGATCTAAGAGAGCAGGTCATTGTCAACCTGAGAGATTAGGGGAGGCTTAATGGAGGAGGTAACTTCTGAGTTGAATCTAAAAAGATAGGGAGGTCGACCTCCCTGCAGCCCTGCATGATATCCATCAGCACTATGAAAGCGTGGCTGTCCAGAACCTTTAGGAGGCTGAGGAATGGTACAAGTTCAGTTTTGCCCATCTCTTTGAAGTTGTTAATAGGACCACTGATGCCCTGCGCTAGGTTAAGCCAGAATCTAATGAATCCTGAAAATAGGAACAGTCCTTCACCTGAGAAGTGGACTAATGAATCCCTGGAACACCAAATGGTGGAGGAGAATTTTGCTGTTGAAGCTGCTAACTACCAAGACACTACTAGCTTCCTGTGGGAGGAAATCTAGAATATGAAAGAAGAAATGGCTTGTCACCTCAGAGATTATCAGGACCAGCTGAACGTCCAGATGGCTCTTGATATTAAGACTGCTCCCTATAGGAAATTACTGGAGGGAGAGGAGAGCAGAATTGCTCTGCCTTTTACAAATTTTTCTTCCCTGAATCTGGGGAAAACCAAACTGAACTTATACTGTCTTACTGATACTTATGAAAAAAAAAAAAAAACAACACTCTTAATTAATACTATAAATATTAGAGATGAACAGGTGATCAGTGAAACTTCTTGAACACCATGATGATCTGGAATGAAAAGTACAAACTGACTGCAGTAGAATCTTAGCAGCAAGAAGAAACGAAAATTTCATATATTAAAGAAACCGCTTTTAAGTGCCTTTCTGTACTTTTCCAAGAGCTCAAAATGGATTTGGATAGCTATAATGGAATAGGTCTTTTGTTCTGATGAACTGACCCTTAGAAGCTCCATGTTGGGGACAAGTAACTAAGAAGTACTTTTAAATACCATAAAACTGCTTTTTATTTCCAATTAGTATCTGACCAACCAATTACTCTTTCAATAAATCTTTGGGAAATAAAAAAAATAAGCAGGAATTCAAGAGATGAACAGAGGAAGTAGAGTTGGATGGGAGACTAAATGCCCTCTAAAGATTCTTTATATCTGTTACTTTTTTCCTTATGTAGCTAGATGAAGCAGTGGATAGAATTTGGAGCCTAGAGGCAAGAAGACTATTTTCCTGAGTTCAAATTTGGCCAATCACTTCTTAGCTGTGTGACCATGGACAAGTTGCTTAACCCTATTTGCCTCAGTTTCCTCACCTGTAAAATGAGCTGGAAAAGGAAATGGCAAGCAATTCCAGTATCTTTGCTAAGAAACACCCCAATGTCACAAAGAGTATGAAATAACTGAACAACAGATATAGCTATAGGACTCACTCTTCAACCACCACACAGACATAGAGATGGCAGTCTGGGTCTCTAGAGTAAGGCTACTTTTTTTTTCAGGGTAATAGTAAGAACCCCGAAGGGTTAGGGTAATATCTACTGATACTTTCAAGGCCTCATCTGGTAGCATATTCCCTTCTTCCCCCCAAAAAATGTCAATTAACATCATCCTGATATCAATTGATCAATTGATCTTGCCTTAATATTAACTAGACAATTAATCTCAATTAACTTTTATAAAGCAATATTTATTGTAGAGATATAGTAAATACTACGGCTACCCTTACCACCAGTACCATTCCAATCAGGGCAAAGTCTTGATTCTACATATTCCTTCAGTCTCAGGAGAAAATGGACTCAAAGTGTGCTATTAAAAATACATACTCCCCACCAAGAGGCTTTTGAGGGTGTTTTTGAGACTGTTATGAATTTTAATAACTAGATTTTGGTACTTCTTTGATATTTTGAAGCTTACAAAGTATTTACCTGGACTATTCTGTCTCAGATCCTCATTCACCCATGATCAGAAAGAAGAACCCATGAAGAGACAAAAAGAAATGGGTTAATGTATTATACTGATAAAAGATGGGCAAGATAGTTGCAACCCTACCCTTCCTCTCTACCTAGAGATTCATAGCATTTTTCATTTTTCCTCAGTCAAAAGCTGCTTTGAATCTACTACAGATTTGAGAAATTTCAACTGTTCAAATATTTTGTATGCACACTTACTTCCTACTCAACAACCAATTAAAAAGCTTTTTATTTTTGTTTTAACTACAAAGAAAGCCAGTAGGAATCAATCATTAGAATATCAGTCTTGTCCTGAATTAATGAAATAAAAGGTCCTTCTTTCAAGCATCTCCATTAGCAGGCACTTCTATGTGAATATGTAGGAGGCAGAGAATATTGCGCATGATTAAAAGACTGGGCTCTCATTGAGCAGTCCTGACTGTTACACATGGATGATGCCTTCTTGCACTCTTCTTAGAACATAATATAGTATATATATATATATATATATATATATATATATATATATATATGCATATATATATATATATATATACACAATATACATGTGAAGCATACAAAAGGAAAGAAGCAAGAAAGGAAGGAAACAGGGACAGAGGAAGGAGTTGCTTGGCCTGTATATAATAGCATTGGGATTTTTTTATAATTGACATAAAGCAGGTTCCTATCTCAGAGAAGTATTTGTGTTGCTTTTATATCCCCACATTCCTCCCCTTTTTTGCATTGCAGATAGAAATATAATACATCTTTTTCTTTGTCAAGACAGATTAGTTGGATACCTTTTCAGTGTATTTTGGTTATAGTTCCATTAAAACAAGAATTTGCTTGTTCAAAATCAAAGGACCAAGAAGAGCTGGCACTCATAAAGAAAAGAAAACCAAGCTACTATCTTTCATTATACAATGCTGACATGATACTGCTTGATAATTCTGGGCGTTAGAGAGCTTTAACTCTTCTGATGCTCCTAGTTTGCTATGCTATGTAAAAACATATAAAGGTAACTCAAGGTCTCACACTAAAGATCTGAGCTACATGAACTGATTTCAATCCTGGAGAATTCTCATGAAGTAACTTTTTAGCTCATTTCTCATTTAGGATTTCCCCTGAGAACATAAAAATTTGTTCCCTATCTAGATCCTCCCCTACACCTACACCCCCCCACCCAAAAAAAAGGATATGAAAATGGCTCTGAGCTCCCACAAAAGCACTTAAGAAAATAAGACATTGAGTATAGGACAAGCTCTATTAAACTCAATAGATTATGACAGGATTTATACTTGAGTCTGTAAATAGTCAAAATGTCTCAATTACCATATTTAGTAGATATCCATATTACCCAAGGATCTTTATAATTCCCCATATTTGTAGTACTAACCCTAACTAGGATTACAGGAAAGTCAAATAGTCTTCTCTTCCTATCAGCCCCAAGGCATCCAGAGAGAAGACTATGGGGATTGAATGTGAGTCACAATTTAGAATTTTCAACTTTTTGTTGTTTGCTTGTTTTTTCTTTCTCATGTTTTTCTCCTTTTTGATCTAATTTTTCTTGTGCAGCATGATAAATGTGGAAATATGTATAGAAGAATTGCCCATATTTGACATATATTGGATTACTTGCCATCAGCAAAACCCTAAGACCCCTCAAATATATACAAGAGCAAAGCACTTGACTGTCAGGGGCTCAGCCTCCCATCCTTAGATCTGAATCATCCATATGATTCATAGTACCTGAGAAGTATAACTCTAGGTTCTGCTCTTGTTCACAGTGGCTCAACCAACTTTCAACCTTCTTAATACCCTGGACCTCATGGTTCCTTGAGTTTAGCTCCTTCCATTGCTAGGTTGATGCAGATCTTTGATTTGATCCAAAAATCCTCTATTTGATCCTAGCTCCTGAGAGACCCTGAAGAGCTACAAATTTCCCTAAGGCATTATGAAGAAGCATAACTTACTCTAGTGTCCAGCTTTTTAAACAATGGGTTGCAACCCCATGTAGAGTCTTGTAATTGAATGGGGGAGTCACAAAATTATATTTATTATCATGTTTGGTTTGAATACCTATTTTATATACCTATAGGTCTGTATATAGGTATACAGGAACCTCTAGTTCCATCAATCAATATTCATATGGCTAGATTTCCAGTCCTCAGTATCATCTTTGTTTTAGATGTTTTAGCTGTAATCCAACTTGTCTATGTTCTTTAAAAATTGTGATGCCCAGAAATGAGCATGGTACTCCAAATGGGATCTAATCAGGATAGGGTACAATTCCTTTCTGTGCTCTGAACTCTATGTCTTTCTTAATGCAATTTAGTCTAGTATTAGACTTTTAGCTTCATGTCATATTAGTAACTCATTTTGAAACTGAAACACATTAAAATTCCCTGACTTATTTATAGGAACTTCTGTCCAGCCATGTCTGTTTGTCTTTATTTATAAAGGTATGGACTTGTTTTTGGTTTGTTTTAAACTCCAAAGTAGGTCTTTCTTTATCCTTATCATATTATTCTTTATTTTCTTTTTGTTTGGCCTATCATTCTAACCTGCTGAGATCTTTTTGAATCTTTTCATGCAATGTTTTGAGTGTTCTTCCCTATTTGACATTATCTAAAAATAATCAGCAAAAAAGGTCTCTATGGAATTCTAGGCCCCTGTGCCACTTTGGATCATTTCCTCAGCTGGTACAAAGTCTGATTTATAGTCTTTTCTCTGACCATCTCTACCAGAAACTTGGGACTCTATTCAAAGCTCCCTCCAGCTCTTCACATCACCACTTATAGTCTATTTCCCATTATCTTTTGAAGTAAAATTTCATCAGGAAATTCATTATTCTTCAAAGCTGCATTAATTTATAGAAGGCTCCTACCTGGAAACTGAATGGATGCCCATCAGTTGGAGAATGGCTGAATAAGTTATGGTATTTAAATGTTATAGAATATCATTATTCTATACAAAATGATTAGCAAGATGATTTCTGAGAGGCCTGGAGAGATTTACATGAATTGATGCTAAGTGAAATGAACAGAACCAAGAGAACATTTGTACACAGCAACAAGATTATATGATGATCAATTCTGATGAACATGGCTCTTTTCAACAATGAGATGATTCAGGCCAAATTCCCAAGGACTCGTAAGGGAGAGAGCCTATCTGCATCCAGAAAGAGGACTGTCAGGACTGAATGTGGATCACAACATAGTTTTTTCATCTTTTCTATTGTTGTTTGCTTGCATTTTGCTTGCTTTCTCATTTTTTCCCTTTTTGATCTGATTTATCTTGTGCATCATGATAAATGTGGAAATATGTATAGAAGAATTGCACATATTTAACATATATTGAATTACTTGCCATCTACGGGAGGGGAGAAGGGGAAAAGGAGGGAAAAAATCTAGAACACAAGGTTTTCTAAGGATGAATGCTGAAAATTATCCATGCATGTATTTTGAAAATAAGAAGCTATTATTTAAAAATAAAAAAAAAGAGGACTCCTAAGCAAATCATCTTTCCATTTCCTATCATTTACACTCCTTTGGACTTCCTCCATAAGACTATAAACTAGAGGGCAGGGACTGTAATGATTGCTTGAATTTATATTCCCAGTCTGCTGATTAGTGCACATAGTGCTTGATACAAAGTAAATGCTTAATGTGTTTATTTATTCATCTACAACTAGCCAAGAGGCCATTTTTTCTAGATTTTAAAACATGGTCCAAAAATCCAAATACTCAGTATCTATTTCTTAACCAAGTGTTCATTTGCTGTTCAGGCAGCTAGATGATACAGTGAATGGAGTGCTGGACCTGGAGTCTAGGAACCCTGTTGTTGTTTGTCCTGTGTTCTCAAAGAGGACCATGATATCAAAGAGGTGACGCCATGACATGCAAGTGAATTAGATTGAAGTTAAGGAGGGCTGTGCAAGGTTACTGCATTACTTTCTCCTCTGGAACCATCTGGGTCCAGTGGACAGATGTATAAATTAAGATGACTGGAAATGGATCTGGATGCAGTGGGAAACCTTGGCCCTTTTAAGCTAAGGTCTTTTTCAGTCTCAGTTTCACTAAAGTAACTCCCAATAAATGATTAAGGCTAGGTAAGAAGTGAGGCAGAGAATGGCCTCTTTTATCTAGTCCAAAAAAAAAAAAAATATATATATATATATATATATATATCAATTTGGTAGGGATACGCTCAGAGTTTCCGGCCAAAACAGAAACAACTGCTTGCTACATTCATTTTGAGCCAATCAGGGCCCAAATAATGACCAAGTGGGGCTTGGTCTGGGATCTACTCTTGGTCCTAACCTGTAAAACTCCAAAGGTTTCAGTGATTCAAATTTACATTCCTTTGAGCAAAATATCTACAGATAAGGGCAGGGGTCCTCAAACTACGGCCCGCGGGCCAGATGCAGCAGCTGAGGACGTTTATCCCCCTCACCCAGGGCTATGGAGTTTCTTTATTTAAAGACCCACAAAACAAAGTTTTTGTTTTTATTATAGTCTGGTGCTCCAAAAGTCTGAAAGACAGTGAACTGGCCCCCTATTTTAAAAGTTTGAGGACCCCTGGATAAGGGAATGGAAGGGAAAGAAAGAAGACACAACATGGACCAATTCCAGGACCATGACATCAGGGAGGTAATGCCATGACATGCAAATGAATTGTATTTAAGTGACCTGAGTTCACCTCCAACCTCCAAAACTTACTAGCTGAGTGATACTAGACAAACCAGTTGATTTTTTTTGCCTCAGTTTCTTCATCTGTAAAATATAGCTAGGGGCAACTAGATGGTGCAGCAGGTAGAGCACCAGTCCTGAAGTCAGGAGGACCTGAGTTCAAATCTGGTCTCAGACACTTAATGCTTCCTGGCTGTGTGATCCTGGTCAAGTCACTTAACCCCAATTCCCTTAGCAAAAAAAAAAAAAAAATGTAGCTAATAATAGTCACTACCTTCCTGGATTGTTGGGAGGATAAAATAAAGGGAAACACTTTGCAAAACACAAGGATTTTGCAATCCTTGCTTTGTACTGTTTTAATATATTTGCCTTTCTCTTTGGAATCTCTTATTTTCAATAGGTAGCAGGGATAAAATTAGTATGGGTTCTTCCCACACCTTCTCCCAAGGTCTTTGGTTTCTTGACAGGAAATTTATAATTTCTAGTTATGCAATCTAAATTCTTTGTGGTTATATGATTTACCCAGCATAGATCACTAGAAGTAGGATGTTTGTCAGACTTTCCAGGTCTCAAGAGGTTCTCTTTGGGCAGATGAACAGCCCAAGAACTGTCCAAGGATATCTCCCTGTTGCTCACATCAGTGAACCTTCAGCAGGGTTGGCAAACCATTAAAGCTGACCTCCTCTTTTCCTGACCACTACTGGGCAGCCTTTCTGCTGCTGATGCCTCTCAATCCTCACAGTCATTCCTTAAGACAGGAGAAGCTGCTTTGTGCTTGGAGGATCCAGCTCTACCACCTAAGAATTTCATACCATTAAATATCTCATAAAGTTCAGAAAGTTTTCTTTCCCTTTTTTGCAGTGTCACAATCTTCAATTTTTCAACCTCCTGGGAGATTTTTTTTCTTTCATTGTTTTCTTCTATTCTTTCAGAAATACTTATATTAATATGTGTATATTCCCTCCCCATAGGAAAACTTCTAGATCCACATTATTTACTCATCACATTTTTAAAATCATAATGTACACTCACCACCATGTTGGCTTTTAAAATATATTTAAATTGAAAAAATATTTTATTTGTTCCTCCCCATTCCACCCCATTCCAGGCCATTCCACCCCAACTAAGAATATAGGAAAACCAAAATTCATTGTGAACACAAAATCTATTACAAAGAATCCATTATAAACATAGTCAATAAAACAAATTTCTACATTATACATGTATTTTAAAAAATTTATCTCCTTCTGTATTCTGAGTCCTTCATTTCTCCTATCAGGAAATAGATAGTATTTTTTATTATTATTCCTCCAGAATTATGGTTAATCATTGTAATGATAAGAGTTGATTACAATAGTAGTTAATCACATTTATTTACCATATTTATGTGTTTATACATTCCTCACTTTATAAATACATCCTCAAATTCCTGTTTTTTTATACCTCAAAAAAGACCTACAAATATTTTTGTATATAAAGTTTGCTTTGCTTAAAACTAAAACTTCTCTTAATCTATTCTTCTAATTTCCCTTCTCTCCTTTCCTTCTTTTTCCCTGTTGAGTGAACTGTATTTTTGTACGTATTTGTATGTGTTCTTCTTTCTATTGATGAATTCAGAAAAGAATGAGGTTCAAGTGGCAGCCAATGCTTTCCACTCACTCCTTTTTTATATAGATGTCTACTTCTGTACCCTGATGATGTGAGATAATTTCCCCCAATCTTCCTTTCTCTTCCCATCCCTGCCAACCACAACATTATAGTCCTCTTCCTTTCTTGATTCTTCTCTCAAGATCATCAAAAAATAACACTTCCACTCTGAGGCCTTATAAAATTTGATTCCCTCCGTGACTCTTGATCATGAAAGGATTTAGAGAATTCACAGGTATTATCTCCCCATATTTTAATATAAGCAGTTTAAACTTGTTTAGTCCTTTATAATTTTCTACTCATGTTTACCTTTTAGGTTTCTTTTCATTCCTGTATTTGAAGGTCAATTATTTTTTCTATCAGATACCTATCATTTTTTTCTTCTTTATTTCAGTCTTATCTTTAATATGTATCAGTGCCTTATGAAATCTTTGGTTTCTATTTCATTCATTCAAATTTTCAAGGAGTTTGTTGTTTGAGCAAAGTTTTATAAGCCTGTCCAGTTTTTTTCCATGGTTCTTACCTCTTTTCAATTTTCAAGTCCCTCTACCTGCCATCTAGGGGAGGGGAGTGGAGGGAAGGAGGGGAAAAGTTGGAATAGAAATTTTTGCAAGGGTCATTGTTGAAAAATTACCCATGCATATGTTTTGTTAATAAAAAGGTATAACAAAAAATTTTTTCACATCCTTTCATTTCAATTATAATGTAACATAACAGTAGATAAAAATAGATTTATATTTAAGTCCTTTTTCAAACTTTTGCTTTATCTCTTCTAGGAATTCTTGTTGAATTTTTGTCCAGCCTGTTTTTCTCTGAGGATTTGCTTATAAATCTTTTGGAGTTATTCTCTTTTGTGTTTGTGTCTTGAGCATCTTTACCATCATCTTAGCTTTTTATAATGGGATGCTTTTTTGTTGCTGTTTGTTCATTCGTGACTTGTTGCTATTTTCTTGAAGTATAGAGTATTGTTTTATTCTTGGGTCTCAGGGACAGACTGTGGACCTGCAAATGTTCAGTGCACTCAAAGCAATCTGATTCAGGGCAAAGTGAGATCACTGCCTTTCCCTTCCCTCCTCTTCCCCTGCCAAAGGCCAAGCCTTTCAACTTCCTGGTCTGGGTTTAGGTCTGAGTAAGAATAGACAGCTGATGTCTCTACTGGGTCTATATTCTAAAGAGATCATGAAAAAAGGAAAAGGACCCATATGTACAAAAATGTTTGTGGCAGCCCTTTTTGTCCTAGCAAGGAACTGGAAACTGAGCGGATGCCCATCAGTTGGTTAAAGGCTGAATAAGTTATAGTATATGAATGATATGGAATATTGCTGTTCTATAAGAAATGATCATCAGGATGATTTCAGAGAGGCCTGGAGAGACTTACATGAACTAATGCCAAGTGAAGTGAGTAGAACCAAGAGAACACTGTACACAGCAAAAAGAAGATTATGTGATAATCAACTCTGATGGACATGGGCTCTTTTCAAAAATGAGATTCAGGCCAATTCCAGAAAAAGGATTGAGGGGACTAAATGAAGATCACAGCATTGTATTTTCACCTTTCTTATTGCTGTTGGTTGCTTTTTTTTTTTTTCCTTTCTTGTGTTTTTCCTTTTGACCTGATTTTTCTTGTTCAGTATGATAAATGGGGAAATATTTTTTAGAATTGCATATGTATATGCAGCATACTTGCTGTCTAAGGGAGTGGGATAAGGGGAAGGAAGGGAGAAAATTTTGGAACAAAAGGTTTTGCAAGCATGAATGTTGAAAGCTATATTTGCATGTATTTTCTAAATAAAAAGCTATTATTAAAAAAAATAGATTAGTGCCAGATTCAGCCTCTACCATTCTAAATAACATAGTTGTCTAGGGATAATAGTTGTCCCAGACAGATTCATCATTGTTTCCAGTAAGCTCTTTTGGTTCAGAATGGCACAATCATAAATTAATTTTTTTGGTATGAAATGCCTACCTGGGTCTCCACGTTAGGATAGATGATGGAAGTAAGACCTTACTCTCCACTTGAGAGCTGAGCCACATCACTGCTACTGCTAGTTTCTGAACATCCTTCTTTCTCCTTTTATAGCTCCTATCGGGGATACCCATTCCCCTTTACAGATCTCCTTCTGTACAACCATGCTACCAAACACCAGACAAATCTCACTATCTGTACTTGTGCCCTGGAGCTGTGACTTGGAACTGAATAGTGGGTAACAAAGCTACCAGTTTGCATCTGTCCCATCACATTGACCCAGAAGGGATCTGATTATATCCGAGTATGAAACTGTAACCTCCTCTTGTTCAGGAGCAAAAGGAATACAATATTCCATAAGTAACATTTCCTGAACACAGATATGCTCCTGCTCCAGTCTTCATCCCTAGTGTCTGCAGATTTCCCTGTCTGTCTTCCCATGCCAAGTGGGTTTGACAAATGACGCACTATGATATTTTCTGTATTTCCTCATCAGAATTTGTTCTGGTATATTTTTTTCTCTGTTTAGGGGAATTTGTGGAGGAAAACTCATTGCACAGCTTCCTACTACTCCATCATTATGGCTTACCGATGTGTTTACTTTTAATCTTCCATTAAGAAGCTTTATTAGTTTAAAATAAATGGTACTGATTCATGTAATATCACAAATAAAGTGATAGAAAAATATTCCTCTATGTGCACATAGGGGAAAACCCTTCCATAGTTTAGTATATCTCTAGTAGGGAAGGCTACATACTGAGAATATATGTGAACAGGGACCACACAAGGAGAAAACACAAAAGGAAAATCCATGTGGCCAGGGCACATACATAAAAGACACATGCAAACACCATAGAAGACCAAAGCATGTGTAGTCTGGACAGCTCAAATATCTAATGCTTCAGGGTTGCCAATATTTTTTGATGATCATGTCATGCTATTTCCTACTATTATTAACTGAGTACTAAATCTCTGCTTCTTTACTGAACATATTATTTTTGCTAGATTCATCAAACTCTATTTCAGTATGGCTGTGTTATGTATTGATGTTCTTCCATTCACCAAATATTTAGATTCAATCAGCTTCTAGATACCACCACCTGTTGATCATCTTGACTCTTGAGTACTAAGGTACAGTAACAAACAAGCATATCCCTAATTAGGACTGTCTGTCTGACAGCTGTTTCTTAATTAAATAGACTATGAGCCACCACACTTAGCTAATACAAGCCAAGTAGATCGTTCTCAGTCTTAGTTTATCCTTTTAATTATCTATTTCTGGAACTGATTGTTGTCAGGAAGATAATAAACATTTATTAAGTACCCACTCTATGCCAGGCTCTATATTAAACAGTGATACAAGGAAAATCAAAAGCTACCCTCAAGGAGCTACAATATAAGATCAGGGGGAAAAACATAAAATGAAACTGAAAAGATTTAGGGAGAATGGGAAAGGGACCCAGTGCAAGGTTATAATAAAGATCTACAGCTGGGTAAAATATGGTGAAGTGACTTTACTGGGGTCCCTTCTTAAATGGAGAATCTGAAAGGAGTCTTTTAATGTTCTCCTTTATCTTCTCCAATCAGAAGGTTCCTAGGACCTGGGTACTAGAGAGGAGTGAGTTACAAAGTTAATTTAATCTTGCCAGAAGATATTACTGGAGACAATGATGAATCTGTCTGGGACAACTATTATCCCTAGACAACTATGTTATTTAGAATGCTTAGAATATTTCGTTTTTATATTTATTACATTATTTTGTTACTATCTATTAAGAGTTCTCTGATTTTTTATTTATTTATTTTTTGTGATTCTGTTTAAACTCTCATAGAAATCCTTTATCCAATACTAATTTCAAGGAACACTTACCAAAAAAAAAATACCTGACAGGAATTATGTGAAGACTATGAAGCCTACATCACTTTCAAGACCCTCAGGATCATCATCCAAATGAATTTGAGCTAGCACAAAAGCTAGAGAAGGAAAAGTAGTGATTTCCCATCTATATTCCTTATTTTACTATGCATATATATCAGCAGGAGGGAAAAAATGAAAAAAATAAAATAAATCAGGCTTTTTTTTGTATTCTCTTCTAACTAAAGCAAAAGCTTTCAGATTCCCTCATCTTAAAATTCTATATGACTAACTTTAGAGAGCAGCTAAGTGGCACAGTGGATAGAGTACCAGAATTAGGAAAGCCAACTTCAAATCTGGCCTCAGGCACTTAATAAATGTGTGACCTTAGGCAAGTCACTTAGTCTTGTTTACTTCATAAAATGAGCAGGAGAAGGAAATGGCAAACCACCCCAGTATCTTTGCCAAGAAAAACTCAAATAGGGTTATAAAGTTCTACATATCTGAAATGACTGAACAATAATGAAAGTGTAAGGTCCTTGAGAGCAGGGATATCTCACCTTTAAAAGACAGCTAGGATACAGTTGATGGTATAGAGTACTGGGCCTGGAATCAGGAAGATTTATCTTCTCAAGTTCAAACCTGGCTTCAGGTATTTACTGTGTGACTCTGGACAAATCATTTAATCCTATTTTCCTTGTACAATGTTAATGATTTTAGATGCTGATTGCATCTAAATACTTGGTGAATGGAAGAACATCAATGCATAACATCGACATACTGAAATACAAAAAATAGGAAAAGAAAAGGCAAACTGCTCCATTATCTTTGCCAAGAAAATCATAAATGGGGTCAGGAAAAATCAAATACAGGATTGAATAACAACAAATCCTTAGAGAACTCTTCCTCCAACATTTCTATCTTCTCTCCTAATGTGGACAACTTTCATTTCATCTAACATGTAACTATTTTTCGTCACTCCAAGAAATACAAACTTAGCACACTTGCACATGAGTGAAATATCCCCCCGGCCCCCCATCCTTAATTGGAAAGCCATAGTTGTTATTCTTATTTGATTTATCATGTTTGACTGGTATAGTAAACCACTTGTTGAACTTGATCAATCTACTTTGTTCCTGGCTATAGAGCACCTGACTATGGCAACCTAAGATTTGTATACCTTTATGAGCAAGGAAAAGATATGTATCCATCCAACTATGCTTAGCAAATACCCAGCCAATTACGTTGTCTCCTGATGGTTGTCTTTCTTCCGAGTTGTGAGGAAGTACTTTTTCACTCTATAATCAGTTAGAGTGACCTCACCTCAACCCTGGAATTTTTCCAGCTTTCCTTAAAATAGGGCAGGGGCAGCGTGGAGGTGGGGCATCCTTTTTCAGAGGTACCACACCCTCATTATCCAGTTATTGCCAGGGTTTCCTCCTTTTATTCCCACAGGGCTTTGGGAGCACTTTATGCAAAATAAGCACATGTGGACACAGGAAAAAAATAAACATCAATGCCATATGCTACTTCATAGCCTCATCCACACCAGTTTTTCTTCCTACAGATACCGGTCTCCAGAATCCATGGTTAGGATCCCTGTTCTCTGACGTTGGCAGCTGTACTCTGATGCTGATGTCATTTGGCTCATTCTGTGCCTCAACCCCAGCCTTAGACTAAGCCTGTGGAATCAAACAAAGAGCAGCTTATCAGGCTGAAGCCTCCTTGTGCAGAGGAAGGAAGAGAAGTTAAAAAACAGAACAACTAATTGTGCAAAGGGCCTCTGAATTCCCACTTCTGTCAGTCCCTGGGGGGTAGTCCATTCTCAGGTTTCCTGGGCCCTGCCAGCCAGTGTCAGGACTAATATCATATTGCTCTTGTTGGCTTGGATGATACCTCTGACCAATCCACCTGTCAGGCTCTACCTGGAATGGTTTCCTTAGATCATGGCCGGTGGGTTTAACTTTAATTCTAATATCCCATCTGCCTATGTTCAGGCAAATATATGACTCATCTTCTCATACTGCCTTGATACTTAATTTTAACATATATTGCAAACAATGTGTGGGTCATATATTTAACATATATTGCAAACAATATGAAACAATTTCAGTGTTTGCTGGTAATGCTCCCATCTCTTAAAATCCCTTTTCCATTCTATACTCTGCTGCACTACATCCACAAGATAAAAATCGGCATTTGTTCTATAACTTAATAATTTAGAAGGGTACATGTATTAAAAAAAGAATTGTGGGGCATTCAGAGTTCAAGAAAATGGAGGAAAGGTCCAACACACAGTAGGGAGGCTTTTTTTCAGTCATAGTCACTAAAACAAGTTCTAAGGAATCAAGACACTCCACAAGCTAATTAATTATTTCCTCCAACTCTATTAACTAGTCATTTTACATCCTTTTCAGAAAGGTCACTCACATGCCACTTTCCACTCAACTTATTTGATCTCTGCCTCAGAACAAAGGTTTGAATTTGACCATTTTTCCCTCAAGGGAATAAATCTTTAATGTAAGACAATATCTCCTTGATTATATGATATGAACATGTGTTTTATTGTCAGGTTCTTAATCTCTGTTTTCTTAAACTTCCTTTCCCTATTTGTACTCTATTCTCTCTTGTGGTTAGAGATGATTACTCCTTCTTACTAAATTAAATGGACTTATTTTTTCCCATTTCCTCTTTCCTCACATTGTTATTCAGAAGGAAGAAGAAACAGCTGAATCTAATAGAAAGAGAATAAGTGTGAGTATTATGCTATCTTGGCCTTTTTGGGGGTTCCACCAAAGCCTTAGTGCCTTGCCACTAATTGTTTACCTGTTGCATCCTATTCTACACATCAGCCTTCCCAAGTATAAAATGAGAAGCCTCCTATCTTCCTTATGAGAAGTCTGAACAATACGCACAGAGAACAAATGGATTTTTAAATTTAAAATATATTTTCTACGTTGATTTTAAACTTAGATATTCATGGCAGTCAGGCATATATATGTATGCCTACATATGCATACATATATATAGCTCTTAACATAGTATCTTAAGTGCAATAGTGGTAGTAATAATAATAATAATAATTGTAAGCTGCTTTTAATGTAAAGAGGAGAAAATTCAAAGAATCTTAGAGGGTCCAAGTTCCAAGCTGGGAAAGGTTTGAAGCAGCCCACACATGCATTTTAAAGGTAGAAATGTGATTAGGATGGAGAATGATAATATTACCTTTTTCCTGAACTTAGTTTAATTTCTATACCTTTTCCCCATCGCTTTCATTGGCTTGACAAACAAAAGAGCTTTTTAATTGTGCAAAGAATTTAGGTAAGGTACAGAAATTAGGGAGAATCCTTAGCAATTTATTAGAAGGGCAGCCTCACTGATGTCAAACCTTTCTTCTTTCATTGAAGAAGTAAGAAAAATTGGGTGTGGAAGATTGCTTATGATGTCTGAGAAGATTTTTTCCCCCTCTGATAACTTTGCTTAACTATTTTTATTAAAAATGAATATTCACAAACTGTGCATACCCTTTGATCCAGCAGTGTTTCTACTGGGCTTATATTCCAAAGAGATATTAAAGAAGGGAAAGGGATCTGTATGTGCCAAAATGTTTGTGGCAGCCCTGTTTGTAGTGGCCAGAAACTGGAAAATGAATGGATGTCCATCAATTGGAGAATGGTTGGGTATTGTGGTATATGAATGTTATGGAATATTGTTCCGTAAGAAATGACCAGCAGGATGAATACACAGAGGCTTGGAGAGACTTACATGAACTGATGCTGAGTGAAATGAGCAGAACCAGGAGATCATTATATACGTCAACAACGATACTGTATGAGGATGTATTCTAATGAAAGTGGATTTCTTCAACAAAGAGAAGAGCTAAATTCAGTTTCAATTGATCAATGATGTACAGAAGCAGCTACACCCAAAAAAAGAACACTGGGAAATGAATATAAACTGTTTGCATTTTTGTTTTTCTTCCCGGGTTATTTTTACCTTCTGAATCCAATTCTTCCTGTGCAACAAGAGAACTGTTCGGTTCAGCACACATATATTGTATCTAGGATATACTGCGACATATTTAACATGTATAGGACTGTTTGCCATCTGAGGGAGGGGGTGGAGGGATGGAGGGGAAAAATTGGAATAGAAGTGAGTGCAAGGGATAATGCTGTAAAAAATTACCCAGGCATGGGTTCTGTCAATAAAAAGTTATAATTATTAAAAAAATAAATAAATAAAATTTTAAAAAATGAAGATTCAGTTTGCAGGAGGAAGGAAGGGGTGCACCAAAGAAGAAGAAACAAAGTAGGAGCCTGTCTATTAAGAAATGGCTCAACAAATTGAAATCCATCAATGTCGTGGAATTTTGTTGGGCCATAAGAAAGATGAACATAAAGAATGCAGAGAAGCATAAGAAGATTTATATGAACTTAAAAGCAAAACCAAGAAAATAACATGCACAATGAATACAGCATAAAATGGAAAGAAAAAAAAAATACCTTGAAATGATAACCTATCTTGATTTTGTAATCTTCCTTGCTTCTTTGCAGACATGTGGGAGGATGAGGGCATGGGGAAGGAGTAATTGAACATTGCATGTGATGTCAAAAATAACTGATGTTTTGGTGAGGTTTTTTGAACTTCTCTTTTAGTCTTTGCTCCAAAGGATGACTCTCTGAATAGAGAGGATATATTTGGAAATGAAGATGATACAAAAACAAAAGCTATCAAGAAAAAAGTTAAGACTATAATAAATAAACAAAACAAGTAATTCAATGAATGGTAAGATTAGAAGAGACAGGGAAGAAAGACAAGCTAAGGTTGTCCACTGGTGTAATTATGGGAAGCAAGTCTCTGCCTTGGTAGGACCATATTTTGAGCTTTATGCATTTTTTGAAAGCTATTGCCCAGTAGACGGTGCCCACATTGGTGAAAGAACTGAAGATTATTCCATGGGATAATCAGCTGATGAGATTGAAGATTCTTATGCTGGAGAAGAAAAGATTAAGAATCAATATGATATTATATATAGCAACAACGTCAATTCTGATATAGCTCTCTTCAACAACGGAATGATTAAAATCAGTTCCAATTGTTCAATGATGAGAGCCATCTACACCCAGAGAGAGAACTATGGGAAATGAATGTGGACCACAACATAGCATTTTTACTCTTTCTGTTGTTTGCTTGAATTTTGTTTTCTTTCTCAGGTTTTTTTTTTTTTCTTCTTCTTCTTGATCTGATTTTTCTTGTGAAGCAAGACAACTGTATAAATATGTATACATTTAGTGGATTTAACATATATTTTAACATATTTAACATATATTAGACTACCTGCAATCTAAGGGAGAAGGTGAGGGGAAGGAGGGGAAAATTTGGAATAGAAGGTTTGGCAAGGGTCAATGTTGAAAAATTACCCATAATATGTTTTGTAAAGAAAAGGCTTTGATAAAAAAATAAAAATAAAAGAGTCAATATGATAGCTGCCTTAGAATATGTGAAGGTCTGTTAAGAGAAAAACGATTTGTCATATTTAAGAAGAATTAGATTTGTTCTTAGTCCTAGAGAGCAAAATGAGCAGAAGTCACAGAAAAGAAGATTTAGACAAGAGATAATAAAAAAAAATTTTCCAAAAATTAGAGGAGTCCAGAAATGGACAATTAGTTGATACAGTGGATAGAGCAATGGGGCTGGGCTCAGGAAGTCTTTGTGAGTTCAAATCCAGCTTCAAACACTAACTATCTAAAACTGGGCAAGCTACTTAATCCTATTTGCCTCAATTTCTTCATTTGGAAAATAAGCTAGAGAATGGCAAACTACTCCACTACCTTTGCTGAGAAAACCCCAAATGGGGTCATAAAGAATCAGCCATGATTGAAAAACCAACTGAACAACAGCAACAAAAGAGTTGGAATACGTTATTTCAGACAGTGTATTTCCTATCATTGCAGAGTCCTAAGCACTGGCTAGATAATCATTAATAGTAATAGTGTAGATGGAATTCCTCAGGTACAAATTGGAGCAAGATTCCTTCAAAAAGCAATGTGAAAAGATCATTTTAAAACCAAATGACCTCAGTTCAAATCCCAGTTTTACTATTTACCATCTATGTCACTTTAGGCAACTCACTTACTCTTTCTCAGCAATAATTTCTTTATCTGTGAAATAAAGGGGGCAGATTCTAAGGTCATGTCCAGCTCTAAGTCTATGATCCTGTGATCCCTTTAAACTTTGAAATTCAATGAAAAAAGGCAATGCTAATATGCTTTACCACAACCTAATGTGGCCTAAATGCCATAAATAACGATTCAACTTCCTACACTGTCACTCTTTGATACCCTATAATACTAAAGTGATAGTAGATTGATATAGTATAGATAGTCAATTGAAAGACCATCAGGTTAAAAAATAGTCATGAGGAAAATTGAGAAGATAAAGATATAATGTTTAGGTAGGGAATGGACCCACTACTCTGGTTCCTGTAGCCCATCAGCACCAACAATTTGATCTCGACATCTCTGATATCTCTCTTGTCTGCCGATTTCCTAGAGTATCAGCTTTTTTCACATATCACAATTCTACCTCTTTTCCAGCCCTTTTGCTCAAAAAGACCCTTGGTCTTCTTTAAATAAGGGCAATTTAAACAGTTTGAATTGAGTACCCATTCTATGCTGGAGACTCACACAGAGACTCTGGAAAATATCATTGCCAGAGAATTTTTGCCTATAATGAAACTCCCAATTCAAAATATTTTAGGAAATACAACTTTAGCATATCCCCCTATATTTATATCAAAAGATTCCCAGTATTAGTCCACTTAGTCCTGAGCTTACATAGACAATGCTAAACCTTTTTTTTTTTTTTTGCAAGAAATCATGTAGAACTCTTAATCTGCAAAAAATTGCGTCTGAAATAAAGCATAGTAAACAAAATTGTAAGTTCCTTCCTTGATACTTGTCTACAACTTGTTCATCCCATTCCTAGATATTGCATAACGTTTTGTATACAACACCTGTGAGACTCATTCAGAGACTTAAGGTGGAAGTGGAGTTACAATTTCTGGATGCTTGAACTCTGGATTTCCTTGCTTTGGTTGGATTACATCACATCCTTAAGGTCACTAAGCCACACATTGTGAGAGGGGTGTGCAATGTGTGTGTGTGTGTGTGTGTGTATGTTTAAAAATGGATGAGTCATAGAAACTTAATTCTAAAGCCAGAAGAGACTTTATATATTGTTTAGTCTACCTACCTTATTTTAGAAATGAAGAAACTAAGGAGCAGTAAGGACAGCTAGCTTGCCTAAAATCACATAACTATTAGTAATATAGTCAAAATTTATATCACCTTATTAAGGACAAGAAGGGATCTAGAGATCATCCAATTGAACTCCATCATTTTACAAAGAGCATTTTTCATGGGCAGTCATATGGCATAGAGAATAAAGCAACAAGCCTAGAGTCAGGAAGATCTAAATTTAAAATTAACTTCATTTACCAGCTTTGTTTATCTTGGGCAACTCTTTTAAACTCTGCCTCTGTTTCCTCAGTTGTGAAATGAGGATGAGATAATAATAACCTTTCAGAATTCTTGAGAGACTCAACTAAGATAATAATTGTAAAATGCTTAGCAAAGTGCCTGACACACAGCAAATACTATGCAAATATTAGCTTTTTTGCTATTATTACAGATGTAAAAATCAACATCCATAGAATCAAAGTTGGCCAAGAACTTAGTCAAGCTCTTAACTTTTTGTCTTTGGTTCTCAGTACACAATTCAGTAGCTTGTACACAGTAGGTTACAACTGAATTAAAGTGAATTGGATAGTAACTTCCCAGCTAGTTTGGGACTTATAGTAATCCCTTGACTTATTCATTAGTCTGTTTGATATATCCTAGTAGAACTTGGCATTGTTATAGGCAAGATATGATCCTATCATAAGGTAATAAAACATTTAGTGAGCCTCTGAAAGCCTTCTAATCTATAGTTACAATTTTTTTTTCAATTTTTCCAACTTTTTTCTTCTTTTTCTTTTTTTCCCTCTCAATTCTCTAACTATATCATTCATCGCTCACCTGCCTGCACTTCTTTGAGGCTTCTCTGACTTCACCATGTCTCAGGAAGCCTGTCACTAGGATAATCTCATCATTTTCCTCTCATTAATTCTAGCCCTCCACCTCATCACTACTTCTGCCTCTCTGACTGGAGAGTGGAGCTATGAACTCTAAACCTCCATTTAAGGAGGGAGTTCAGCTCAGATGTTTCATTTCTCACCTAGCTTCACTACTTTGGGACTTCTCAGTCTGACTTCTCCCTTAGAGAGTGTGTATCCCAGTTCCTTCTCTCTCTCTTCAGCTTCCCTTTGCAAGTTTTCCCTGTTAGTCTTTCCCTTTTAGATTGTGTATTCTCAGCCCTTATTACTGTACTTGCAGCTCAGTAGGTGCTTAATATATGTTTATTGACTACTGACTACTGGCTAAGAAGCAAAGACAAGATCCTTAAGTAAATATACTTAATCAGTGAACTAATATCCCTTTCTTGGTCATCAGAATAGAATTACAGACATTTATCAGTGCTTCCAAGTCAGGTATTTAAATTTTCCTATAGGGCTAGTTGCCAAGGGGAATACAAAAGAAATAAAGACCCAGCCCTTGCCTACTAGAAATTAAATAAGCCAATTAAGGAAAAAAGATATTTACACATGACAAAATTAGATAATAGCAGGATTCAGTCTATAATTATACTTAAACTCAGCTATGAAGCTTATGGTATTACTCTAAGACAGCTTTCTATAACTGAAAGAGCATACCAGTTCTGCAGTGAAATGTGAGTTTAGTAACACTTCAAATAACTAGTTCTGTGATCTTGCACAAACCATGTAATTTCTCTGAGCCCCAGTTTCTGAAAATTGGGCTACATAATTTCTAAAATTTCTTATAGCTTTATGATTTTATGTAAACATAAATTTAATACGCACCTATAAAACAAGATGCAGCATGCAAGGATTATTCATATAATATGAATATTTCCAGTTGTGAGCATGTGTCCCTTTCAGACTTCAAGATGAAAGGGGCATGTTACAGCTGTGGAATTGCCTCTCTCTGTCACAGGTGTCATATGCTCAGCTTCCCAAATAGTAGGGTGCTGCCAGGCTCTTCCAAAAAGGAAAAAGTACTTTAGAGTCTGGCAGAAATCTTTCCAATTTTGTTCCCTCAGAACCACAGCTCTGAGTTTCATTTTCAAGCTGAAAGTAGAAAAGCATATTTTAGTCTTCCTTTTTTTTTTTTTAATTTTTCTTCACAAGGCAGTTAGACTTAAATGATTTACCCAGGACGACACAGCTACTAAGTATTAAGAGTCTGAGGTTGGATTTGAATTCAAGGACTCTTGATTTCAGTGCTGGTGCTCTATCTACTATGGCATCTAGCTAGCTCTTAGCTTTTTTTTTTTTTTTTTTTTTTTTTTTTGACAGGCCTTGCTGCTTCAAGGCCCTCATTCTACTATGTGATATTTCCTAAATTATATTCTCTGTAAGCTAAATCACAAACAGGCAAAGGTAATTTGTCTAATAATCACCAAAGTGTTTTCGGGTACAGAGTTTCCAGTTTATTTTTTTTTATCTCTAAGGAGGGAGAAGAAAAATTTTAACCTGAGGTCTGTGAACTTACTTTTATAATTATTTTGATAACTATATTTCAGCATAATTGATTTCTTTTGAAATGCTATGTATGTTTTCATTATTGGCCTTATGAATTGGTACAACTAATCTAGAAAGCAATTTGGAACTTTTTGAAAAAATTATTACACTGTTCACATCATTTGATCTAGCAATATTACTAGGTCCATACTACAAGGAAATTAAAAAGGGATCATAAAGAAGAGGAAAGGAACCTGTATGTGCAAGAATGTTTCTGGCAGATCTCTTTGTAATGGCCAAAAATTGGAAACTGAATAGATGCCCATCAATTGGAGAATGGCTGAATAAATTGTGGTATATGAATATTATGGAATATTATTGTTTGGTAAGAAATGACCAACAGGAAGATTTCAGAAAGACCTGAAGAGACTTACACGAACTGATGCTGAGTGAAACGAGCAGGACCAGGAGATCATTACATACTTCAACAATACTATATGATGATCAATTCTGATGGACCTGGCCATCTTCAACAATGAGATGAACCAAATCAGTTCCAATGGAGCAGTAATGAACTGAACCAGCTACACCCAGGGAAAGAACTCTGGGAGATGACTAAGAACCATTACATAGAATTCCCAATCCCTATATTTTGTCCGCCTGCATTTTTTATTTCCTTCACAGGCTAATTGTACAATATTTCAGAGTCTGATCCTTTTTGTATAGCAAAATAAAGGTTTGGACATGCATACTTATTTTGTATTTAATTTATACTTTAACATATTTAACATGTATTGATCATCCTGCCATCTAGGAGAGGGGGTGGGGAAAAGGAGGGGAAAAATTGCAACAAAAGGTTTGGCAATTGTCAATGCTATAAAATTACCCATGCATATAACTTGTAAATAAAAAGCTATTAATAAAAAAAAATTATAATGACTGGGGAAAAAATGAAGCAAATGATTGTAATGGGATACTATTATGCCATAAGAAAGGATTAAAGGAATAAACTATTCCCTTATAATTATATTCCTTATTATTCCTTATATTATATTCCCTAATATAGAAACCTGGGAATACTTGAATAAATTGAATTGATATAAAATAAAGTGAATAGTACCCACTTTGTGATTTTTTTTCTACTTGAATTTTGCAATGCTCTATTTTCTCTATATCTAAGATAATTCCTTTTTAAGGGCAAATTAATAAAAAGAGTAGTTGTTGATGTTCATCCTTCATTCTCAAAGAAGACCAATGGTTTCCTCACAAGGATGAATTGGTTATATGCTGTTAATCACATGAAGCCTTTAGAAAACTTTGGATTGGAGAATGAAATATTAATATATCAATTTTTAAAATGAGCTATGCTTTGAAATAGTTCAACCAGTAAAAAAAAAGAATTTGGAGCTATGCCAAAACAAAATTATTAAATAATGCATCCCCTTTGACCTAGCATTGATATTGCTATTAGACATATACCTAGAGATCCATACCATAGAAATTTTTAAAAAGAATTTATTTATAGCATCTCTTTTTGTGGTGGCAAAGTCTTTAAAACTAAGGAGATGCCAATCACTGGGGAACAGCAAAAAAAATTATGATATGTGAATATCAGAGAATACAATTGTCCTATGAGGAATGATAAAAAGGACAACTTCCAAAAAAATCTGGAAGGACTTGTGTGAACTGATGCAGAGTAAAGTTAGCAGAACCAGAAGAACAAGTTATACATGTAACAACACTACAAAAACAAACAATTTTGAAAACTTAAGAACTCTAATCAAGGTAATGATCAACTATGCCTGTAGAAGATCAAATTTTTGTTTTTGGTTTGGTTTGTTGGGAGTGTTTTTTGGGAAGTTTAATAGTATTTTATTTTTCCAAATAACATGTAAAGATAGTTTTCAACATTCACCTCTGCAAAATCTTTTGTTCCAAATTTTTCTCTCCCTATTCCAACCCTTTCCCCAAGATAGCAAGCATTCCGATATAGGTTAAAGATATACAATTAGAAGATCAATTATGACATAGGTTATTTATCTCCTGACAGAGAAGTGATGGGGCTCAAGGTATAAAATGAGTCATACTTTTTAGACAAAATTAATCTGGGATTTTATTCTGAATGACTATACAATTTTTATAAGGTTTCATTTTTCTTTCTTTTATGCAGGAAGTAGTAAAGAAAAAATTGATCTTTCTTCATTAAAATATTTTTTAAACATCTTACATAATTTTATTTTATGGATTTAAAAACATTCTGACAAAGGGCTTATAGATTGCCAAAGAGTCTATGACCCACACACACGCAAAAAAAAAAAAAAAAAGGTTTAGAATCTAATATCTGAAGTTTTTCAATTGGCTTAGGTACAGAAGTAGTTGGAGAAAAGGCATATCACAAAGAAATATCCAGGTAGGCAAGTTCATAGTTTCAGGGAACTTTTCCTGTGGACAAGCACTCATCAAAGTCTCATTTCCCTTAGGAAGTATAGCTAGATCTACTCATCACTGAAAAGAAATTCCTCTTTTACAAAAATGCCAAAGCAGACTGAATCAGAGCTGTCAATATCTCCTACTCCAGTCTCATAAACCATGTAAATCTCCCTAAAACTTAAAATCTAAAATACTTACAAAATATTTTATGGATGATAATTTTTTTTTTAATTTTTTTATTTATTTTCTTTATTTAAAAGCCTTTTATTTACAGGTTATATGTATGGGTAACTTTACAGCGTTGACAATTGCCAAACCTCTTGTTCCAATTTCCCCCCCCTTCCCTCCACCCTCTCCCCCAGATAGCAGGATGACCAGTAGATGTTTAAATATATTAAAATGTAAATTAGATACACAATAACTATACATGACCAAACCGTTATTTTGTTGTACAAAAAGAATCGGACTCTGAAATATTGTACAATTAGCCTGTGAAGGAAATCCAAAATGCAGGCAAGCAAAAATATAGGGATTGGGAATTCAATGTAATGGTTCTTAGTCATCTCCCAGAGTTCTTTCGCTGGGCATAGCTGGTTCAGTTCATTACTGCTCCATTGGAACTGATTTGGTTCATCTCATTGCTGAGGATGGCCAGGTCCATCAGAATGATCATATAGTGTTGTTGTTGAAGTATATAATGATCTCCTGGCTCTGTTCGTTTCACTCAGCATCAGTTCGTGTCAGTCTCTCCAGGCCTTTCTGAAATCATCCTGTTGGTCATTTCTTACAGAACAATAATATTTATGGATGATAATATTAAAGAATGCTTGGAATATTTGGAGTTCTGTAGATTTGTGTTCTAGCTATACCCTCTAATGTTTACTAGTAGACAAATCACTTAACATTTATGTACCTAAAGCAATTACCCATTTATTTACAAAATCACGAATGGGTTATGATCTTCATTAATGTAGGAAATTACCAGACTAGGCATTCGCCAATCTGAGAAAATTCACAGAGCTTCACCTAAGAACTTTTAAGTTATCTGTGTAAACTGGAGAAGTGCTTATATATGGCATGCTCACACAGGTTTTGCAGATCCAAGTAAAAAAGGATAAATAAATATAATAAGGAAGATATATTTTTGTATATTATGTCTTTTTTATATGTTATATAATAAATAATATATAATGAATACATGTAAATATATCATATATATAGTAAGCTAGATGCAAATTAGACTTCATAGACTTCTTTCCCTGACATAGTCTGCTTGATTCATATTGACCTGTATCTAGTTTACTCCTATGTCTAACCTTCCTCCAATATGTTTTCCATGATGAGAACACAGGTCAAAGTGAAATAGAAATCTGACAGTAATATAATTGAACTCCTGTAGTCCCAGACCAAAAATTCAAAGACAATTTAAACAAGCATTTATTAAGCACCCACTATCTGCCAGACATTGTGCAAGGCTGGGAAGATAAAAATACAAAAGAGAATTTACAACCTCCTGGGAGAATGCAATATTTACATAGATAAGGATTTAGGGGAGATACATACAAAATAAATACAAAAGGGGAATGGGGGCACAGATTAACTAGGTGAAAAGATTTCTAGCTGGAGGTTAGTCTTCATTTAGTACCTACTGCGTACCAAGGATGTTCTGAGTGCTGGGATGCAAAGAAAGGGGGGGAGAGGGATCCTTCCTCTTAAGGAGCTTATAGTCTAATGGCAGAAATCTTGTTACTATGTTCAAGAGATATTTACAAGATAAATTGGAGACAATCAACAAAGGGAAGGAACTAGCATTAAGGGCAACTGGGAAAGGCTTCCTGTGGAACATGGGATTTCAGTTGGGGTTTGAAGGAAGCCAGGAGATAGAGATGAAGAAGAAGAATATTCCAGAGATGGAAGATAGCCAATGAATGGGGTGATAAGTGTATTGTATGAGAAACTGCAAAGAACCCTTTGCTTATCATTTGAATTATCTTTGAATTTTTGGTCTGGGACCACAGGGGTTCAACTGTATTATTGTCCGATTTCCATTTCATTTTGACCTGTGTTTTTACCATGGAAAATAAATTGAGAAAGGTTAGACATAGGAGCAGACCAGATACAAGTCAACATGAATCAAGCAGACTAGCACAGGAAAAGAAGTATATGAAGTTTAATTTGAATTTGGTCTATTATATTATATCTTTAATCAAAGGTTAAAAGTTACTGGATTGGGGCAGCTAGGTGGAGAAGTGGTTAGAGCACCAGCCCTGAAGTCAGGAGGACCTGAGTTCAAACGTGAACTCAGACACTTAGCACGTCTTAGCTGTGTGACCCTGGGCAAGTCACATAACCCCAATTGCTTCTGCCAAAAACAATTTTTTTTTAAATTACTGGATCAAAGAATATGATTACATGGAAGGTGTAAGAATAAGTAAATTTAAAAAGATTAAGAGAGTAGAAGAGGATCAGGTAATAAAGGACCTTACAAGCCAAACAGAGGGTTTTATATTTGATTCTGAAGGTATCGATAGGAAGCTACTAAAGTTTATTGCATAGGTAGTGACATAGTCAAACCTATGCTTTAGAAAGATCACTTTGGCAGCTGATTAGACTATAATGAGGGAGAGACTTGAGACATAGAGATTACTCAGAACACTATCACAACAGGTGAGTCCAGGTTAACTATCCTGGTGGCAGAGACAGGGAAGGAAATATACATGAGAAATATTAAGAAGGTGGAATACACAGAATGGGACAACATTGACTATGGGAAGTGAATAAAGAGAGAATAAAAGTGAAGTATGCACCTTCATTTCCAGGCTAGGTGACTTGGAAAATGATTGTGCTCTGGGCAATAATAGAAAACTGAGGAAAAGGGAAGGACTTAGGAGGTGCAAGTGAAGGAAAAACAACAGATACACACACACAGAGACAGAGAGACATAGAGAGAGACAGAAACAGAGGAGACAGAGACAGAGGAGACAGAGGCAGAGACACACACAGAGAGAGAAAACCATTTCCCTTTTGCACTTATTTCATTTAAGATATTTAGGACATCCAGTTCTAGGTGTCTAAGAGGTAAAGACTAGAGAATGGAAGTTAGGGACAGATAAGTAGATCTAAGAATCATCAGTATAAAAATAATAAATAAATCTATTGAGATGACCAAGCAAAATAGTAATATGGGGAGAAGAAGGGAAAGGGGAACAAATATTTATTAAAGGGAATAAATATTATTAAGCACCTATTAAGTGCCAGGAATTGTGCTAAGTACTTTACAAGTATCTCATTTGATCTGCACAACAATATTGTGATTTTTAAAAAATCAATATTCCCATTTTACTGTTGAAGAAACTGAAGCAAGGAGAATTAGCTGACTTGTCCAGAATCACATAAATAGTGTCTAAGGCCAGATTTGGACTCAGTTCTTCCTGATTTCAAATCTAGTGTTCTATCTACTAACCACCTGGAGGCCTCAGGCCAGAGCCTTGAGGAATAGTCTATGGTTAGCTATTGACCTGGACAAAGATCCAGCAAAGGAGATGAAGAGAGATGTACAGATAGGAAGAAAATTAAGAGAGAGCGAAGTCACAGAAATTTAAAGAGAAGAAGGAAAAGGAAAAGAGGGAGATCAACAAAATCAATGAATGCAGAGAGATCAAGAAGAATGAGGATTGCATTAGATTTGGTATGTAGATGATTAATAACTTTAGAGAAAGCAGTTTCAATTGAAAGGTGAAGTAAGATTCCCAACTGCAGAGGTAAGAAGAGAATGAGTTGAATGGAAATGGAAATCCCAAATATAGATGGTCACTTTAAAAAGTTTAACTACAAAAGGGAAAATTGATATAGGACTATAGCTAGCTAGTAGTAATGGATGGATCCAGTACAGGTTTTTTGAAGATGGAAGAGATATGAATGTGTTTGAAAGCCTTAGGTTAGCAACCTATAGAAAGGGAAAGACTGAAGATAAATGAGTGATAGATGATAGAGAAAACAATGCCCTAAGGTAGAGAGACATTAACATTTCCACAGAGGATAGAATGGAATATGCATGAAGAGAGGTTTGCAACTTTACAAAGAGAAGGGGGGCTACTTCTTTGTGTGAGACACAGAGAAATGTGGAAGATAGTGGCAGAAAGTGGTTCTCAACAATAAATTGCTTTCAATTTTTCAATGAAATATGAGGCAAAGTTCTCAGCTGAGATGGTAGAGAGACTTGGGAAGGTATGAAAAGGTCTGGAAAAGTTGGTAAACAGGATAATAAATTGAATAGGGAGGTTTAAAAGTATTGCCTTGAGATAGTGAGGGTCTAGTTGGGATTATGTAATACAAATATGTAGTAGACCCAGTCAGCCTGGTTTCATGATATTTTTCCAATTTTGTTCAGCAAATCCAAGCCTGAGGTTTAGTATGGCAATAATAGGATTCAAGACACCCAGGAGAAGAAAAGAATGTATATTTGAAAGAGTTCATCAAAGGGTCAAAATGGTGAAAGTGGAAAAATGTAGCCAGTGAAGAACAGAAGAAATGTAAGCAGTGAAAGGAGGTGAAACTTGAGCAGAGCCTTGAAGGGAAGCAGGGCTTCTAATAAGATAGAAGCACTGTGGACACAAAGGACAGCCTGTGTGATGACCCACAGGAGGAGGATGGAGTGTGACATAGAAAGAAGAGCAACCAGATCCCTTTGTCTGGGAGGAAGATTGGATGAAAAGGACTAGTAATATCGAATCAGTATGAAAAAATTGTGAAGAGTTTTAAGGGTTAGACAGAGGAATTTATAATTATCCTTAAAGGAGCTAAGGATCCAGTGAAGTTTCTTAAGCACAAGAGTGAGCTTTTAAAGATTTGGCAGGCATGGGGAAGATAGACTGGAGAGGGGAAGAGACTGGATTCAGGGAGATCAAAGAGAGAGTCAGTGTATGAGTTTGGTTTGGATATAGGAAGGAAAAAAAGGAATGGACAGAGAGATGTTGTGAAGATAGGATAAATGAGAAACAATTGATTGGATCCTCCTATGAAGTACTTCATAGAATTTCACCATCTTTGAATTGGAAGGGACTTTAGCTGTCACATAGTTCAGCTTACCCCTAAAATAAGACTCTGAAAAGGTTTATTGGATGGGTAGATGTGCAAGGATAAATAATACATCATACTGATGAGGTTGACTGATTGGTCTTTCATTCTCAAAGAAGACCAAAATGGCATTAGTATATTAGAGTTGAGTTACAGTGTATCCAACTGTAGCTGATCAGACCACTATGAGCTCAGAATGTTCTGCCACAGGTTAGACACAGTAGTCCCTATGAACATTCTCTCACTTTGTGCATCTCGGGTTTATTCTGAGTTAATTCAGTTCTGCTTTGCTCAAAGAGCACAGCACCTTCTCTGATGAGGACCTGCCATGCTGGGCAGTCTTGTGCCAGTCTCCCATGTCATATAGTCAATTCTAAAATTCTTGAGAGAGAGCTTGAGGATGTCCTTGTATCACTTTTTCTGACCACCTTGTGAGTGCTTGCCCTATCCTGTGTGAGTTGTCATTAAAATAATATTTTTGGCAAGCATACATTTGGTATTCGAACAATGCAGCCAGCCCAACAGAGTTGTGCTCTCTGCAGTAGAATTGGAATGCTTGCCAAATTAGTTCAAGAAAGGACCTCAATGTCTGGTATCTTATCCTGACAGGTAATCTTCAGAATCTTCTTAAAACTATTCAAACAGAAACAATTCAGTTTAATGAGATACAAGAAGTCATAAATAGGAATGATCTTAAATGAACTCACAGTCTCAAAGTGTTTTTGAGTCAAGGGACATAGCTTTATTGTGACATTTAGCAAGCAGGCAAAGTTCCTAATGAACTCACAATTAACAAGGTAGAGGGGAGACATTCTATGAGAAAAGACTTTAAACAAAGTATGCTAACTATATTAGTTGTGTATGTCAGCAAGGTTACAAATTATCGTAATCTAGGTCAGGATTATGCAAGATAGCTCTTGAATTTGACTTGAAATGGCTTGAATTGAAATTGTATAGTTTAACGTGCTAAATGTATACACTAACTATTATCAATACAAGGTAGCTCTGTTGTCAAAACAAGAAATTCTCCAGGTCAGCTTGTTCCTATATTAAGAGGACATAGTATTTTGCTGGGATCTATTCACTCAATCCCAAACAATGACCACTTGGGACTTGACCTGGGATCTATTCTTGGCCAATCTATGAAAGTCAGAGTAGTTTTATTTTAATTTAAGATATAGTCGTTAAGAAAGCAATCTAGCTAGTAAACTCAAGATATCTTGAGAGGGTTCAGAAAACTCCTTTTTTAGGGTCACCTGCCTCACTTTTCCCTCCAGAGTTAATAGTAGTTATTTCTGTTTTAGACAGACATCCTGAGGGTTTTCCCCTTCCAGACTGATTGATTGATTTAGGGGCTTTTGTGTGTATTTGTTAGGGGGTAGGGGACAGAGTGAGATCAACCATTCTTTGCCTCAGTTTCTACCTAGCCTTAATCACTAAATGGGAGTGGCCACAGTCAAACTGAGACTTGGGGGAAGACTTTCTATTATAAAGACCAAGGTCTCCTTTTATACCCAGGAGACTGGCATCTCCATTCTCCAGATGTCCTGATCTATATCTGACCACTGGACCTAGATAACTCTGGAAGGGAAAGTAAGGCAAGTGATCTTGCATAGCCCTCCCTCACTTAAACCCAATTCATTTGCTTATAATGGCATCTCTCCCTGAGTTCATGGTAATCTTTGATAATTTAGAAAAAGCAACAGGTAACTAACAAATCTTCTATCTCTTCATATATGATAAAAAAAAACAAAACTTTTTTTTTGAAGATGTCAATTCAAGTGAAAAATCCATTATTTTTATATATATATGAACGCGATGAGGTGAGATCTTTCAAAACAGTTGTAAAAATCGAGTAAAGTTTCATCTACTTCAGAGTTTGAGTAGGCCTAAAGGACTTTGAGCACTGATCCAAGGGTATACCTAAGTCCCCTTCCTGCTATTTTCCCCATTTTCTCCCTATTTCAGTCAAATATAGGAAACTATGTACTTATTGGTCAAGTTCAATTTTTTGGGTAGTTCCCGTGTTTAGAATGTACGATCCTCAGCCAATGAGGATGAGGGTCAGTGGTGGAAGTGGGTATTTGTGTTAGGGATTAAAAGTGTTGACCCTGCCCCTGAAGGTGCTTCCTCCCTTCGATTGTCTGCTGTACGGATGGGACACCCTTCTCACGAGAATGTATAATAAACTTTGCTTTGCTTCTAGAGATCTCTCCAGCTTTTTTTTTTTTTTATTAAATGGTGACCTCTCATCATTTCTGAACCATACATGTATATATACATATATGTGTATATATGTAAACACATGTACAATATCTGTATTTTGTTATTTAGTCATTCCAACTCTTCATGACCCCTTTTGGGTTTTATTGACAAAGATCCTGGAGCAGTTTGCCATTTTTTTCTCCAGATAAGGAAACTGAGGCAAATAGATAAGTGGAAAATAATAAGATATTAGAATGAGAATAAGAATAAGATATTAGTATAATAATAAGATAACAGGATAAGTGGCTTGCCCATAGTCACACAGGTAGTGAATGTGTAAGGTCACATTTGAACTCAGATCCTCCTGATTCCAGGGTCAGCATTCTAGCCACTGTACTGCCTAGTTGCCTGTGTGTGTGTGTGTGTGTGTGTGTGTGTGTGGTTATATAACATACTCTACAGTTTCAGACTGATAGAATAAGAATTCATACATACCTATAATATAGAATACTTTATATGTACAGAATGGATATTGATAAACGCATAGTTAAAGAAAAAAAATTACTGATAATCTGAGATCATTTTTTGTTGTTATTTCCCATCACAGAACTTCCTTTAAGTTAAGGGAAGTGGTAACGAGGAAAGAGGGCTGGATCTGGAGTCATAGGACTTATGGGAAAAGTCTCTCAAGCTCTCTGAGGCTGTTTTCTCAACAGTAAAATGAAAGGGTTAAATTGCACAACCTCTAAGGTTCTTTTCAGATCTTAAGCTATGAATTCATGTATCTTCTCTGAGTCTCTGTACCCTCAATTCTAAAAGAAGGGCTTTAGACAAAATAAGTCTCAGAGATTCTTTCCAAATTTGTTCTCTACGGTATAATCTTATAGACCCATTAACTTCTTTTGTGACTCTTCCCTCCCTATAGTGCTTGGGATATTAATAGATATTTATTGACTGTGACTCTGAAAAAATTAAGTTTTATAGGATACCCTAGTTATCTACAAATGCATACCTGTCTACCTCACCAAGTAAATCAATATTTGGTTGTTAATGTGAAAGACTACCAGGGCAGGGAAAGTAATTTCAAAAGAATTTTCACTGCATGTTCCTGTCCCCACCCCTCCAAACTGAGCAATCCTGTTTTTTTGTTTTGTCCTGTTTTTAGATAGGCCAAGTACCTAACTACCTTCCCAGTGATTTGCATAGGTATTTCTAGCTTCCTTGAGGACTGTGTTGGTGTGAAAACTGTTCAGGTAAAACTTCCTCATTTCCCTATGTTTTAAATGGAGAAATTTATAAAGCACTCCAATTTGCAGGACTTGCATCTGTTTTGCTATTAGAAAATGACAAATTATTTTGTTTTAAAAAACAAAGGGCTTTCCTGACTGGGATCTCTTTTGGTTAATTTTTTAGCTAGAGGAATTCCCTTTGAAGTGAGGGCATTGTTGTGCAAATTCAAGAGCAGTCTTCCTACAAAAAGAAGTCTCTGGAATTACAAAAACAGAAGTTCTATTTGAGCAAAACAAGATGAAAATGGGAGTGGTCACAAGATGGGCACATTAGCAACTAGCAAGTCTGGGGGACTTCTTTTTTAAGTGGGAAAATAAATCTTTAAACACTAGAGGTGGTTGGGGAGAATAACATCTCATAATTTTCAACTTCTTTAAATGTCTTCATTGAAAAAAACCTGGTTAAAGATGAAATCCAGTGAAAGTCTATTTCTGTATAAATAAGGGTGTGTTTCTGTGGATAAGCCCCACACATTCCAGAGCCCAGAATTCCAAGGAAAACCCTTGAAGACAATGGTTACAATCTCAGAGATAGCCCATCTAACATACCTTTCCTAATTGTTTTTTAAGTGCTGTTTTCTTCAGCTGAAACACTTTAAGGAAAACCTGGTTGCATTAAAAGGCCAAAATAACACATTTATATGTCCCTGTGAAAATTTAAAAATACTCTTCTCCCAGCAACCCAAGGGAGCAGGTACATACCAACTGCACAAATATAGTTTTATACACACAGACACACACACACACACACAAAATTAACCCTATATTACAGAAGAATCTAAGATTCTGAGAACCTGTTCAAAATCTGTATTAAGTTAGTATCAGCTCTGGGATGTAAATTTAAGTCTCCTTTTTCTGAATCTCATATTCACTATGCCAGCTGTCTTTCACAACAGGATTAGCCATTACCATCTATAAAATGGAAATAATAAATAATTATTGTACAGTCTAGACATTAAGCTTTATAATATAGCAAATTATAATCATTATATAAGGAAGGACAGCACTAGAATTTTACTATCAGTTTCAAAATCCACCTCCTCCCACAGTCAAATTTTGTTTTTCAAAGGGGCTAGTCAACAAGTATTTATATTTATTACTAGATGCTTGGCATTAGTGTTAAGTGCTAGAGATGCAAAGAGAGGCAAAAAAATAATCCCTGTTGTTAAGGCACTCACAATCTAATGGGGGAGATGACAAACAACTATGTACAAACAAGAGAGAGCCAGGGTAAACCAGGGTCATTGTATCACTGAATGATGACATCCTGAATAGTGTTTTGGACCAAGAGAAACTAATGTATTACTCCATGAAGGCAATCAGGCAGAACACACCAATAGAGCTCAGTTTAACTTCATGGCCCCTTCTTAGATGGCTGTCCAGTCTGAAAAACCAAATTATGTCAAACTCCTGAGACTCACCCTCTGCAGGAGTCTGAATAGCCTCACCCTGCCATGCTCTGTCAGAAATCCCAGTCATGTCCTTGAGGTTAAATTTTTCCTATAAAATATAGTTATGGGCCATCCCATGGCTGCTGCCTTCCTTTGTGTTAGTCTGCCACAGTACTCTGACTGGTAGTGTCTTTCCCTTTCCCCCCTTTCCCCATGCCATGTGGTATCTCCCCTAATCCAATATGATTCTCAACTCCACTTCTCCTCCTTATAGTTAGTTAACTCTTTTGAGAAGCTATGTCACTTTCAGGATTTAGTCTGCCAGCTAAGGGCATGTTCTAACTTCATGAGGTGCTCCCTTTGTATGGATAATTGTGAGTTCCACTGAGGAATTTGTCTTTCATATGCTCTCCCACCTCTATTTCACATTTACCATTTCTGGTGTCTATGTATCTCTTCATTTTGTCTGTAACCTGTTCCCCTAAATAAATCTACCTTTTGCCAAAGAGAAATGATCATTGTGAATTCTACACATGACTGAACCCCAACTTTTGGTGTCTGCCATCATCTGGTGTCACATATCACAGAACACATGGAGGAAAATAAGTCATAACAATATTGGAAAGATAGGAAAGGACCATCTGTCTTTTTTTTCTCATTTCTCTACTCATTCTCCTTACTCAACAAAGTTGTAATTCTGACTAAATCATATCCTTTATATTATATTATATTTTCACTTTCCAGGAGAATTTGATGACTTGCACCATCTGCCTCTCCTGGTTCCCACCAATAACCTGTTTGGCTTTTATCTACTTTTTTAAGCCTATACCTTTTGCCCCCTTTCCCAATTCAAATACCTCAGGGGAGTATCAAAGTTCACCATTTCCACCTTGCCCTAATTGCCCACCAGCAACAATTCCCAGGTTTACCTTTTGTGTTTAGCTTTGTGTTTTTGCTTGTGTTTTCACTCAAGAAAAGATGATGATGATGAAGTTGTACAGGATGATTCACTATCAACATTCAATAATATATTAAATAGGAAGACATGCTCACTAAATAGTCACCAGTATTGTGAGAGATGCTCTGTGTATAATCCAAAAAGAAAAGGGATTTCCTATGAAGCAGGTACCAGGGTGGGATGGGCTGGAGGTGCCCACCACCTTGGAGCATACTAAGTTCCTATTTTGCTGGTGACCCCTCTGAAAGCTTGCCCCCATCACCTCCTTTTTTCTAGCATTATATGACTGGCCTGAATCTTCCCGAATAGTTATTGAGACAAAAACTCTGTATTCAGTTGCTTAAGGGGAGCTTCACACATAGTCTACTCCTCTCCCCTCTTCAAAACATGAAAAATTGTCCAGACGGTCAAGTGGAAAGATACTTTAACTTTGCTAGGTTTTCTATTCAATGGAAATATTTGAAAGAAGCTAAAATTGAAAGAATAAGATCTCTGTCCCTCCCCCACTTCTGCTCCTTCTGATATATGTCTTGAATTAATAATTATTTTCCCGCTAGGAGAAAAATGTATCAAATACTCCCATTTTCATTTTGCTTTTGTCCAAATAAGAGTTTTGATCTTGCAATTCTTCAGCAGTTACTGTGTGCTCACAGCCTATGTTCTGCCTATGCAAGCCAGTGACAGAGATGGAACTACTTCTTTCCTTTGTTACAAGACCTTCTGAAAACTTGTGGAACCTTCACTGCCAGGGTAAACGCAATAGTATCTCCTTGAATAGTAGTGATTGAGAGCAGGAAAAGCACTTACCTTAGAAAGCTATATCACTGCCAGAAGAGAATAACCTAAAGGAGAAGTTTGACACCAACAGAAGAATTTGATCTACAAATGACCATCTTTTTTAATGCAATAGTTTTCCAGTAATACCATATGTGTGTGTATGTTTATACACATATATGTCAATATTGGCATTCCTCAGTTTCTCAATTTTGGTGAGTCAAAAGGCCATTGGCAAAATATATGTGAGCTGAAAAGGATATGGTTTTGTCTTATAGAGTAAGAGTTATCATATGATCAGTCTTACTGTTCCCTTTTGTCCATGAAAATATTTAAAAAAAAAAAAAAAGAAGAAAAGCTCATAGTGCATTAATTGAACCATGTATGGTGGTCTGTTAGAAAGATGTGGTTAGGAGTCTCACAGAATGAAAAGGCATGACTGATCTATATTAATGGAGTGAGAATCTAAATTAATGAGATCAAAGATTCATTTAGGTCTTGACATTGGCATTGTTCTAGGAAATGGAACATGCTCCCAAGAAAATCATAACTTAATATTCTATTTTATTCCACAAACATTTATTAAGAACCTATAATATGAAATTCATTATACTTGGTACTGAGGGAAAAAGGAAAAATATCCCTATTTGTAAGGGTTCTTGAGGGAGGAAAAGGTATATGCCTATATGTAGAGTGAAATAAATGAAGAAGTGAAGTCTAGGCAAAGAAATAGAAGAGGAGGTGTCAAGGAGGCAGTGAAACAAACTTCAGTCCTAAGAAAAGGAGAGAGATCATCTTTTCCTTCAGAGAGAGATAGGAAGAGAGTCGAGTCCATTTCAGTCACTGGAGATATTAGAAGGCAGGATAGAAATAAAACATGAATAGACTAGTTCATTTTGCCTGGAACATAGAGTAATTTAAATAAAAGTAGTCATTTCAATGCAAATGATTCCCATATTCCTAATCTCTTTCTTGAAATTTTTGAGTGGATTTTCTGATAGTTAATATCAAATAAAAAAGTAGAATATATGTTTGTATTTGCCATTATACTGGAAGCCCAGTATAATGTCAAAAAAAGGATTTACTTTTGATGGTAAGGTCTTCTGTTTGTATGTACACTTAAGTGAAAGGCATTGTCCTAATCATACCAAGTCCTGGAACACCCTGGAGTCTTCTAAAAGAAATCCATAACTATGAACAGATCCAACCATTCTGGAGAGCAATTTGGAACTATGTTCAAAAAGTTATCAAACTGTGCATACCCTTTGACCCACCAGTGTTGCTACTGGGCTTATTCCCAAAGAGATCCTAAAGGAGAGCAAAAATGTTTGTGCCAGCCCTCTTTGTAGTGGCTAGAAACTGGAAACTGAATGTATGCCCCTCAGTTGGAGAATGGCTGAATAAGTTGTGGTATATGAATGTTATGGAATACTATTGTTCTGTAAGAAATGATCAGGATGATTTCAGAGAGGCTTGGAGAGATTTACATGAACTGATTGATGCTAAGTGAAATGAGCAGAACTAGGAAATCATTATACACCGCAACATCAAGACTATACAATGATCAATTCTTATGGGTGTGGCTCTCTTCAACAACAAGATGATTCTTTTTTTTTTTTTTTTTAATTTAATAGCCTTTTATTTACAGGATATATACATGGGTAACTTTACAGCATTAACAATTGCCAATCCTCTTGTTCCAATTTTTCACCTCTTACCCCCCCCCCCCCTCCCCTAAATGGCAGGATGACCAGTAGATGTTAAATATATTAAAATATAACTTAGATACACAATAAGTATACATGACCAAAACATTATTTTGCTGTACAAAAAGAATCAGACTCTGAATTATTGTACAATTAGCTTGTGAAGGAAATCAAAAATGCAGATGTGCATAAATATAGGGATTGGGGAATTCAATGTAATGGTTTTAGTCATCTCCCAGAGTTCTTTTTCTGGGTATAGCTAGTTCAGTTCATTACTGCTCCATTAGAAATGATTTGGTTGATCTCGTTGCTGAGGATGGCCTGATCCATCAGAACTGGTCATCATCTAGTATTGTTGTTGAAGTATATAATGATCTCCTGGTCCTGCTCATTTCACTCAGCATCAGTTCGTGTAAGTCTCTCCAGGCCTTTCTGAAATCATCCTGAACAACAAGATGATTCAAACCAGTTCTAATTGTTCAGTGATGAAGAGAACCACCAAGAGAGTGGACCATGGGAACTGAGTATGTACCACAACATAACATTCTCATTCTTTCTGTTTTTGTTTGCTTTCATTTTAGTTTTTTTTCTCAGTTTTTTCCTTCATGATCTGATTTTTCTTGTGTAGCAAGATGGCTGCATAAATTTGTATACATATATTGCATTTAACATATATTTTAACATATTAACATGTAATAGACTACCTGCCATCTAGGGGAGGGGTTGGGGGGAAGCAGGGGAAAATTTGGAACAGAAAGTTTTGCAAGGGTCAATTTTGAAAAATTACCCATGCATATATGTTTTGTAAATTAAAAACTTTAATAAAAAAAAAAGAAATCCATAATAGTTCATAAAAGTTTAACCTAACTATCCCTTTAGAAAAGAAAAAAAAAAAAGTAATGTAATGGGTGGAAAAATGAAATGACTAAAGAAACAAAGGATCAATCTTCCAAACAGCTCAATTTATTAAGCAGTGTATGAAAATTGTCCAACAAATCAGGACCAAACTTCTTCCTGAGTTTAGAGTTTGACTCCAAATACAGAGGGAAACAGACTTTCATACATTAAAAACAATTAATCAAATAAGGCCAAATAATTGACAGGAAACAATACAATACAAGGTAATCTGCTTTTTTAATGGAGGAAAGATTAAGGACTTTCCCAATTGGGAAGGGGAAAATAAACAGGTACAATCCCTTGAATTCAGAAAAACTTATTTACTAAATGGATTAGGAACTATTTCCATAAATTGTATATAATTCATTGGGGGAGAAGAACCCTTAAAGCTTAGACTATTCCACAAAAGAAGGGAATAAAGAAGGATTGAGAAGGGTTAACTGAGACTATACCCAAAAGTAATTCATCAAATGAATCTTCCTGAAAACTTGATTCAAGAAACTGATGAAATAGAGATTCCTACCCTTTCTTGGAGGTAGTGCTGATTTATCAAAGATACAACTTCTTTAATGGGGAGAAGGGGAGATTAACAAAACTATTGTTTTAAAAGTTGATTCCAGTAATTAAAGACACCAGCATCCCAAGGTTGGTATGAAAGATGAGAATACCAACAAATGAAAGCCTCAACCTCAGCTCTTCTTCACAGTAAAATGGAGGCCCTATTCAGAGGCAACACTGGAGCATAATCCTTATAAAAAGAAAGGATATATTTAACTAGAACATTGATACTTCATTCCTCTTCAGGCTCTCTTCCTGATTTGCTGGTCTTTTTCTGTTATGTAATACAAGTCTCCTCACCCTAGAAATTCACTTCATAACTAGACTTCTCCCATTGAAAGTATACTCCACTCCTCTGGTCCTTTCCTCTGATTGGCTAGTTCTTCTCAGAGCCTCCATTTAAGAAAAATACCTAGGTCAGCCATGTCTTCAATTCTCTATAGACTTTGCTACTGACTCTTTAGACTTTCTCTATCATGAACCCAATAAGCATCTTCACCTCCTCTCCTTTTTGTGCATTCTTTCATGCTTTGTCTTCCCTATTTGAGATCTGGTAAGGTCTTTCTTTTTGCTTGTATTTGCATGCCCAGGACTTAGCACAGTGTTTGGAACATAATAAGTACTTAATAAATATTTTTTGACTTAATGGTAGTTTTTAAGATAGACTTTACAGTAAGGCAATCTCCAATCATGAATAAATGTCAGCTTCAATGAGGATCAATATCTTACCCTGAAATGAAAGAAGGGATCTAGTATAATAAATATGCCAATCAGAAGTAATTTTAAAACCACATTGGTTCTTACCATACTAATTTGTTAAGAAGAAAGGCTTCAGTTGACTCAAAAGGTATTGCTGAATAGAATTATTTCATCCTAACTTAAGAGGATCTACATTAACCATAACATAATATCATGGCCCCCTTATCTGATCTGATGATAGATCCTATATGATAAGTTCTCCTCCTCCTGCAACAGGAATTAAACTAGGTTTTTTTTTGTTTTTGTTTTAACCTAAAAAGTGGCAGAGCTATTCCTAGATCTTGATTGGTTCAGGGACTAATGCTTAAGGTGTTCCCTCTACTTATGCAGTTTCATGATGGTCTCTAGCCATTATGGCTTAAAATCATTCACTTGTGTAGTTGGCTTCTTCAGGTTTGGAGGATATCTCGAACCACACCCTGTTCTGCTGATTACATATCATATGTAGATAAGGAGGGTCATTTTTACCAATCTAAGTTCTGTAGTTCTATGATATGACTAAGTAAACTTCCATTAGTCAATTTGCTAATTTTATCAAAGCATTGAACCTGAACTGGCAGAATACTAATCTGAATCAGGCTTGCCCCTAACAATTCAGTTCCTGATCTCTACTATTCTCATAAACGCATTGCTCTAAAATAACGTTTTGGTCATGTATACTTATTGTGTATCTAATTTATATTTTAATATATTTAACATCTACTGGTCATCCTGCCATCTAGGGGAGGGGGTGGGGGCGTAAGAGGTAAAAAATTGGAACAAGAGGTTTGGCAATTGTTAATGCTGTAAAGTTACCCATGCATATATCCTGTAAATAAAAGGCTATTAAATTAAAAAAAAAATAAACGCATTGCTCTGATTATTCTGTATTATTATTGTGTAAAAAAAAAAGTATGTAATATTTTTGATGAACACTAACACCCTACAAACAATGCATGTGGTGAAAATGCATGTGGTGAGAAACATCATCAAAATACTCCTGACCTAAAGAAAAAAGCTTTTAATCATACAATTAATTCTATTCTTTCCATGCTCCAAATCACTCAGACAGATCTATGGCTATGACCTAAGAATCAATATAAATAAAATTCTTATCTGTTCCAACTCTTGAGCATCAATTGTATACTTCATTGCATAGCCTACTGGAAAGAATTGAAGGATACTCATCCCTTAGTCCATTACTAGATTAATGGCTCTTAAGATCCATATCATAAGATACATATTTCTCTCATATCAACAGAGCCATCAGTGAACCAAACAAAAGGGTATACCTCAAAAACTGAGCTCTTACAAGCAGAAGCTCAGTGGATTGGAGAAACATGTAAAGCATTAGGTCTAGGACTGAAGGTATTAACTTACTGTTAAATCACAACCTCTCATGAAGGGCACTGACATTGAATACTAATGCCCAAGTAAGCACTCTCTTGAATGTACTATTTTCAAAGAACAATGTAAGCATTCTTTGCCCTATCCATCTTATCAGAGGGATGACCTAATTTAAAATGGGCAACTCAGGATGATGACCCTATGTCATCTATCTAGTAGATAGTTGTAGTAATAGTAGATAACCTGCTTCAGTCTTTTAAAGCCTGCTCCAAAAAAAAGGCAAACTTACAAGAGACTAGGTAAATAGGGGATAGGGGAAATATCAAAACACCTAGGGGAGAAATAAGGGTTTTCTAGAACCCACAAAGTCTCTGAGTTTCATTTTTAGACTGTGGAGAATAACTGTGGAGACTCTCTGGAATTATCAGATTTTCTTCTTGTTTAGTATATTCTCAGAAACCTAATTGAGTGAATTGAATCTAAAATTTTCACATGGTTTATGTTCTTGTCTCTCATATAAACTCCCATTCAAACTAGAGCCTCTACCATCAGGACTTTATTAGGTCCAATCATTATGTCACTTATTTAGGGATAGAAATTAATACTCTCAGGAAGTAGAGATTCAGGATTCAGTCCATCAAACTGTGCAACCAGGAGGTATAAAGGAAGATTAACTTGAATTCTTCTTCATTCTAAGGGTGTGGCTCCATTGATTATCCTGCTATTTAAAAGTAATTACTGTTATGACATAACTAAACCTGAATCAAACAATCTGAACTTAATGTGAACTGGGCCTATCGAGCTTCCTTGAATGGGTCAAATCCATTTTGTGAAGATCTAAGTCATGCCCCACAGAAATTTGTAGGTGAGGAAAAGACTATCTCAGAAACAAGAGGAAAGATTCTGAAGTTATAGATTTGAAAGGCTGGAGCAAACAGAACATTCTAATTCATTTGTTTTTGTTTTTGTTTTTTTTTTAATAGCTTTTTATTTACAAGTTATATGTATGGGTAATTTTACAGCATTGACAACTGGCCAGACCTTTTGTTCCAATTTTTCCCCTCCTTCCCCCTACCCCCTCCTCTAGATGGCAGGATGACCAGTAGATGTTAAATATATTAAAGTATAAATTAGATACACAATAAGTATACATGACCAAACCGTTATTTTGCTGTACAAAAAGAATCAGACTCTGAAATATTGTACAATTAGCCTGTGAAGGAAATCCAAAATGCAGACAGACAAAAATATAGGGATTGGGAATTCAATGTAATGGCTCTTAGTCATCTCCCAGAGTTCTTTCGCTGGGTGTAGCTGATTCAGTTCATTACTGCTCCATTGGAACTGATTTGGTTGATCTCATTGCTGAGGATGGCCAGGTCCATCAGAATGATCATCATATAGTGTTGTTGTTGAAGTATATAATGATCTCCTGGCCCTGTTCGTTTCACTCAGCATCAGTTCGTGCAAGTCTCTCCAGGCCTTTCTGAAATCATCCTGTTGGTCATTTCTTACCAAACAATAATATTCCATAATTTATTCAGCCATTCTCCAATTGATGGGCATCTACTCAGTTTCCAGTTTTTGGCCATTTGTACAGAGCAAAGGAAAACTGAGCTATTGCTGAAAAAAGAGATATGGAAGTAGATTTTCCCAAAGGTGTCTCAGAGCAAAAGACTCAAGCTGAGGGAAATTCCAAGAAAAGTTTAGCTTTCTTCAACTTCCTCTTTCTTTGTCTGTATTTTCACAAACATAGTAATATAATCTTCTGTTTCTTACTAGTAAACTGAATTTTGCCCCAACTGGAAAGGATCTGTGACGTATTTGTAACCTGGTTTCTAGTGTCTTGTTGACAGCCTCCTCCCTCTCTTGCTAAGCCACAGTGACTTAGCAATACGCCTTCTGGTCCCCTATAGTTAGAAGAACTGTCTCAATGGAACCTTGTCTAACTGAGGCTTTTCCCAACAGTCCCCTCAATTTTGGCTTCAAAGATTTGGAGAGCTCTAAACTGTCAGGAGGGTTGGGGGGAATGACCAAGTAGAGTAGGGACTTTCTGGGATATTTAAATTTGGGCAGAAAAGAAAAAACCCTTGCTTGTTCTGGCTACAGATCCATTAATATAATTTTAGTAACATTTCCATCTGCTGATTATCAATCATTTTCTTGTCTAACTCTATGTTTCAAAAACTAAATCTAATGTTCTTTATATAAAGGATATCATCACTTTCTGCCCATTTTACTTGAAAGTGGGTACGATACCTCTTTCCATCATTCCCAGAGCCCTATTTGTGAAAAGCTCTATTTGCTATCTCAATCTCCTGCTCAGAGCTTGCCTGTTGATCTGCCACATAGTAGTTTTCTGGTGGAGAAAGCCCATAGCAAATCCTGTTGCTAGACAGAAGTCAATTGAAAAGCTAAGATCTAATAACACCATAAGTAAAATGGGAGTAAGATATTATGGGGATGGGGTACAAATTCAGGTCCTCAAACCATTTTCTTTTTAAAATTTCATACTTTCCCTTGCTTTCGCCAGTCTGGGAACTTGATGTAAAGGAAATTCATTTTTGTGGAACCTCTTATATAGAATTCCCCATTTTAGCCACCTAAAAAGGGCCAAAGGACAATACTCATTTGAGACTATAACTAACTTTACCTAGAGTTCAACTAACTTTACCTAGAGTAAATCCTTTGTAAGCTCTCTAAGCCTATGAAACTGACAAAAACTCTTGAGTTGCCTCCATTATTCCACACACACCCTTATTAGACATAGTTCCCATGATTCATTCACTCTGCTTAAACTTCTGCAAGTCTCTTGGTTTCTTGGAAGTAAGAGTCCACCCACCTTCTGACTCACCTGAAGAAGAAGTCACTCCTGAAGAGGTACTATCCTAGGGGTAATAATAGAATAAGCCATGTGGCACAGTGAATAGAGTGTTAGTCCTGGAGTGGGGAAAACCCGAAGTTAAATATGACCTTAGACATTTACTAGACTCTGTTTACTAGACTCTGTGACTCTGGTTAAGTCACTCAATTTTTTTCTGAATAAATTTCTTCATCTGGAAAATGGGGATAATAATAGCACCTATTTCTGAGAGTTGTGAAAATCAAATGAGATAAAAATTATAAAGCACTTAGTAAAGTGCCTGGTACACAGTAAGCCTCATATAAATTATTATGTTTATATATATATATATATATATATATATACACACACAGAAGGATTACCCCACATGATTCATAAATGTATATTAAAAATTAATGTACATGTATAATCAGAAAAAAACAATAAAAATATAATTATTTTTAAAAAGGATTATGTATACACACAGTTATTAATAGAGCATTCATATATATATACACATATATCACATACATGATAGATTATAGCTCTATTGTGCTCATTTTTCTGCTCCTCTTTTATTCCCTTATTGAGCTAATCTGGGCAATATTTAACATATTCTCTGGGTTAGAGATCATGCTTTCCCATCCATATATTATTAATCCCACCTTCATTAGTATTGCCTCCTTTCACCTGTGTACTATTGACATATTTATAGTCTTATTTAATAGTCTTATGCTTCTTGATCTCTTTGTAGTCACTGATTATGTCAATCACTCTATTCCCCTTGATACTCTCCTCTATACTTGTTTTTTTGTTTTTGTTTTTGTTTTTTGACACTGTTCTCTTTTGGTTCTCCTAATCTTGGAACACTACATAGATTGCTGGGTCTTCATCCGGGTAATTCCCACTAACCATGGGTGTCCCCTAAAGCTTTGTGTTCTCTTCTTTCTCTGTACTATTTTATTTGGTAATGTTATTAAGTCCCATGGATTCAATTATTATCTCTATACCAATAATTCCAGATCTATTTATCTATTTATCTTTCTCTATCTTGATCTCCCATCTCACTTCTCCAATTGCCTATTGAATATTTAGAATTGATGCCTCATAGACATCTTAAACTTGTCCAAAATAGAACTCATTTAAAAATATTTTAATTTTGTTCCAATTGTGTATAAAAACAAATTTCAATAGATTTTTAAAAAATATTTTGAGTTTCAAATTCTCTCCCTCCTTTCTTCTCCTCCCTCCTTATTGAGAAAACAAGTAATTTGATATAGATTATACATGTTCAGTCATTCATAACATATTTCTTTATTAGTTATGTTATGAAAAAAAATTAGATCAAAAAAAAAACCAACTAAAAAAAAACCAACTAAAGAAAAAACTATGCTTCAATTTGCATTTAGACTCCATTAGTTCTTTCTTTATTACATCTTTTACGTAATTGTTTGCCCATTGTTTCCCGTTAAATTATATGCTTCATGAGTATAGAGACAATTTTTTTCCTTTCTTTATATCCTTAACACTTAGAATAGTATTGGTAGGTATTTAAAAATGCTTACTGGCATGAGTTGATTGTGTATTTACTGATTTATAAGTTATTCCTCTTGTATGAAAGGTACAATCTTAAAAAGAAGCATACTTACCACTGTCTAATTATCAAAAATGAATTTTCCTGCTATTTTTCTATTTTCCCTGTCAAGATCCTTAAGTATCTATAGAGCTAATTCTATCTGGTGAAGAGGAGCTTCTTAAGTAAAAGTATTCCTTGTTTATTCTGGACTGAAGGTTCAAGATACCAGGGTCCTATGTTTGGTTATCCAGTCACCTAAGCTTCTCTTTGTTCTGTTCCACCATTCTCATCCAGCAATGAATTACAAATAACTTTTCCCAGTCCTACTAACTATTCTGGGCCAGGTCTAACTCAGGTCAGTTTATGATTTAGGCTTGGAGTTTGTAGGCTATGAGATAATCGAGGACCATACAATGCAACAAAAAATAACTTTACTAATGAAATTTAAAAGTATGAAATTCATAATTAAATTACCCCCATCTTTGCCTGGAGTTCTCCACAGCAATCAAAAATACTTAGTCTAAAATATGTCCTTCACAGAGCAAACAAAATTCCTCTAAAACTCATAAAGTCTGGATTTTTCATACTTCTAGCCTTCTGGATTAATCAAGTCCCAAGAATGACTTTTTCGCTTTCTTAAAAGGAAACCAGCCCAGCTCATATAAATTGCTGTTGAATTGTTTTTCAATCATGTCCAACTCTTTGTGACCCCATTTGGGATTTTCTTGGCAAAGATATTGGAGTGACTTACCATTCCTAGCTAATTTTACAGATGAGAAATTAAGGCAAACAAGGTTAAATAATTTGTCCAGATCCCATAGCTAAGTCTGAGATTAGATTTGAACTCATGAAGATTAGTCTTAAAACACTTTTAGCACAGGGAACTACAGTCATGTTTGTATAACCATGATTCTGTAAAATTATCTATTGGTATTTCAATAGGAATGGCATTAAAACTGTAAATTAGTTTGACATGTATTGCCTTCTTTATCATATTTACTCACTTTACAAAAGAGCAGAAGATATACAACTCCATTTATTCAGTTTTCCCTAGTTGTCAAAATCCTGTGTAAATTTTCTTTGTATAGATTTCATGTGTAATCTTAACAAGTTATTGCTCATGAATTTGATATATTTTGTTTCAAAGAATATTTCACCTTTCATTTTCTCTTTATTCATGGTAGTGGCATATAGAAATGCTAATACTTTTAGATGATTTTTCTTATATTCAGTTATTTTATTAAGCTAATTTAACTGCATCCATTTCTTTCATTACTGATTGTCTTATTATTTGCAAAATAAGCACTTAAATTTCTTCCTTGTTCTTACTTATTAATGTTATTTTTTCTGCTTTATTACTTTTTTTAAAAATTGGTGTCTTCTGTTTTTATGTTATGTTAATTTCCAAACATATAATTTTTTCCATGACCACACCCATTGAGGGTTCCCTAATAACTAACACTGAAAAATTCAAAGAAAAAAGTCATTCAGCAAAATCAACTGGGATAGCTACTTTGTCAGAAGGCATATGCAAAATTCCATACCTATAGGCCCTCATCACTGCAACAATAAGAAAAACATGCCTTTTATCATTTCTTCTGGGTCAGTTTTAGTCATAATTATACTATTCAGATTTTTATGGTTCTCTCCATTTCCATTGTTGTATATACTGTATATATTTTTTCTTGTTCTGCTTACTTCTCAGCTTAATAATAATCCAAAATTTCTAAAGCTACATTAAAAAGGAATGGCAATGGTGTGATTTAGAAGAGTTATTTTGGCACCAAATGATCTGTTTGGGGTTCAGCATCAAATGATGAGACTAATGTTGGCATTAAATGTTGGCATTTGGTTATGTGAGGAAAGGGATTTTGACACTTAACAATGGAAAAGACAATTCCTTAGTGGAACTCACAATTATCCAGGAGAAAGGGAATATCCCATGCAGTTGGAGTATGCCCTTCACTGGCAGTCTAAATCCATAGAGCACTCTAAAAGTATTAGTTGACTATAAGAAGTAGAAAAACACCATGAAACATGGTGGGGGAATGAGAGGACAGATACCATGAGGCAGAATGCCATGTCAGACTGACTCAAAAGGGATTCAGCAAAGATGGTGTGGGCTGTGGACAGATTTATAGAGGAGATCTAACTTCAAGGGGTTTACATAATTTGGATTTCTGGCTGGACACAACAAAGTGGAGTTATGCACCTCCACAGACAGTGGAACTATAAAATTAAACTGATCCCTATCAGTGCCCTTCCCTGCTTGCCTCAGGAATTAATTCCATCAATACTTCAGGCTTTCTATGTCAACTCCACCTAGTTACTCAGGATCAGCAGGAGTAGAAATCCCTATTCCATACCTTTAAAAAAAAACAAAACAAAAAACAAAAAACAGAAATGTCTCTAATGCTTCTCTTTGAATACAATTTTGGCTCAAAGTTTTAAATATTCTGCTTATTTATATTTCTATATAAATATATATTTGCGGTATTCTTTAAAACACAAATGAGTACTACATTTCACTGAAGACTTTCTAGGTACTTAATGATATTATTATATTGTCTTTACATTTTTCTCTTATCAAAATTTATCACATTGATTATTCTGATATTAAATCACCTTGACACTTACAAATGTTATTTGTCCTTCAGGGTAAGTTATTAAAAAATATAAAGTTATTTGTTATATCTATAATATAATATATAATAAGTATATTCTTCCAGGCTTGTTTTTAATTTGTTTTATTGATGTCTTTTGTTTTTACCAAAAACAATTCTACCTTGGTTGTGGTACTTTTGAATTTTTTCTGAAACCAAAAAATAAAAATGGTGTGCAAGATCAACTGAATACATTGACAATGAATGACAGTATGTTATGTGGCATTATTTTATGCCCATAGTCTGGTACCTTTCCCTCCAAAAAAGAAAAGACTTCAGTGATCATCTAGTTCAGACCCTCATATTTTACAAAGAAATCTAAGGCCCAGAGAAATGAAATGACTCGTTTAAGGTCAACAACTATTATATATTAGAGGCAGGATATGAATTCTGATTCTTTTACTTCATTTTAAGTGCTCTTTCCACTGTACTAGGGAGATAAATTTATCCATCTTTTTTTTTCCCCTCTCGTTCTAAGACTGGTCATCATAATTACACAGAATTCATTTTCATGTTATTGTTCTTTACATTTGCATCATTGTAGTTATTGGGTATATAGTTCTATTTGCTTCGCTTTCCTATAGTTCATATAAATAATCCCATGTTTCTATGAATTACTTATATTTGTTATATCCTTTTGCAGGGATGTTACATGACATCTACATATCATAAATTATGTAGTCATTTGCACAGAAGTTGAGATGGTAAGGGGAAATGCATATTTTAGATATAACATGAATTCTGTTTTACTTTTATTTTTAGATTTTAATTCAGTTCAGCTCTGAATTTTCTCCTTCCTACCTCCCCCACTCCCACTGAGAAAGTAAAAAAATAAAAGATCGTTTTATAAACATAGATTGTCAGGCAAAATAAATCCTTATACATGTCAAAAACAAACAAAACAAAACAAGCAATAAGAACAACAAAAATATAAGCTTCCATCTCACTCTGGAGACTACTACATCTGGTAGTATGTCTCATCACAAGTTCTTTGGAATTATGGTTGAGTTAATTAGAGTTCCTAAGTCTTTCAGAGTTGTTCATTGTTATGATGTAGGTTTTTTTTTTTTTTAATAATAGATTTTTATTCTACAAAATTCATGCAAAGATGTTTTCAATATTCACCCTTGCAAAACCTTGCATTCCAAATTCAGTCAAAAGGAATGAGAAAAAAAAACAAGCAAGCAAACAACAACAAAAAAGGTGAAAATACTATATTGTGATCCACATTCAATGTACCTAGTCCTTTCTCTGAATGTGGATGACTCTTCATTACACTACTATTGGAATTCTGAATCACCTTATTGTTGAAAAGAGCCAAGTCCATTAGAGTTGATCATCACATAATCTTGTTGTTGCTGTATACAATATTCTTTTGGTTCTACTTATTTCACTTAGCATCAATTCATGTAAGTATCCTCCATTATATTCATATCCATAACTTATTCAGCCATTCTCCAATTGATGGGCATCCACTCAGTTTTCAGTTCTTTGTCACTACAAAAAGAACTGCCACAAACATAAAATGTAGTTGTTGGTTTTTTTTTATCATAAATTTTTCTCCTGACTCTGTTCTCTTCACTTTCCATCTGTTCATACAAGTTTTTCCTAGATTTCTCTAAGACCATCTCCTTCATCGTTTCTTACAGCACAATAGTATTCTATCATATTAATACATCATAATTTGGCTCTGGAGGAGAAAGTGAGGTTGGTGATTTTGCACAGCCCTCCATTACTTAAATCCAATTCACTTGCATGTTGTGTTACCATCTCCCTGGTGTCATGACTCTCTTCAAGAACAAAGGACAAATAACAAAACAATTATAACTTGTTTAGCCATCCCAAATTGATAGGTAACTTTTTAAGTTTCCAATTCTTTGCCACCACAAAAAGAGCTTTTATAATTTTTTTTTTTGTATACATAGATCTTTTGCCATTTTCTTTGATCTCTCTGTCTATACAGATTTAATAGTGGTATCACTTGGTCAAAAGGCATATGCACAGTTTAATAACTTTTTTGCATAGTTCCAAATTGTTTTCTAGAATGGCTGAGTTCATAGTAACATCAACAATACTTAAATCTAACATACCTATTTTCCCACCTTTCCTTCAGCAAAGAGTTCTGTTTTAAATATTTTGAATTTGAGATGTCTTATTTTGAGATGGTGGGGAGCTGATCAAGATGGATATGTTTATTAGATCTTTGGAAATATGTGACCTGAACTCTGGGGAGAATGTGGAGATACAAACATAGATTGAAACTTCATTAGCATATTGGTGATAATGGAAGCCATTCCATTAGATTATCCATGAGATCATTAAGGGAAGGAATGTAGAGACAAGAGGGCCTAGAACAATGTTTTGGTGATTTTTCAGCTTGAAGAAACTTAAAGCACCTCCTCCTTTTGAGAGGAGAATTCAGAGTAGTGATTAAGACACAAGTAGGAAGAAAACTAGGAATGAGAAAACAGTGTAAATCAAAGGAGGAAAGAGTGACAAAAAGTATTGTTAACAAATGGTAAACTGTGTAAGTGAAAGCATGTTCACTATAAGTTGCAATCACTGTATTTGGAAGTTTTGCTTAACTTTTAAAAGTTTTTTTATTTATTTTTGCTAAGGCAATTGGGGTTGAGTGACATGCACAGGGTCACATCGCTAGGAAGTATTAAGTGTCTGAGACCAAATTTGAACTCAGGTCCTCCTGATTTCAGGGCTGGTACTCTAGCCACTGCACCACCTAGCTGCCCCCACTTAACTTTTAAAGATGATGTCAATTGGAAAGTAATTAATGTGGCAAAATATCAATATTTTTTTCCCCAAAAGGAGGTGAACAATAGTATCAAATTTTTCAATGATGTTAAATATATGAATCAAAAAAAAAAATACTAAATGATTTTGCTGAACCATCTTTGAGTTTGGTAAAAGCAATCCAAGTTCTCTTGTTCAAACCTGGACCCTACTAAGACAGTTCAATTGTCTGTCCTTATATCTATTTATGGGGAGAATATATAGGTTGCCCTTTCCAAATCCCATGTCATAATTTGTCAATAGACAATTTTCATCCATTTGATCTTTCCTATGTGGCTGATCAGTCTAAACTCTTATGATTAGTTATGTATCTTTTCTAGGATGATATGTGGAATATATTCAGCATCACACAGAATGAAAGAAGAGCTGGCTGGAGATTACAATGCTTCTTTAATGATCCTAAACTTCTTAAGAAAACAAAGGGGTGCTGTTTTAATACCAACATTCTACTGCTGCTGTTGTATGAATGTGAGATTTGGAACATAAGGATCTCCAGAAAATTGGAAACAAATGTCATACAGGAGATAAGACAAATGCACGTAATGAATGTGATTAGTTGGCAAAGAGGAACTTGGAAGAAGAATAGGAGTACAAGTTATCTTTAAGGGAAAGAATATATAACAGTAAGAAAATATAGGTTGGGAGAGGGTTCTGGAAAGATGGTGGAATAATCAGAAAACTTTCAGCTGTCCCTCTTCCCCTCTCCATATTGCCTTAGAGTGACAGAAATAAACATAAGGGAAAGTAGTTGTCTTCCCAAGACAGTTTGAAAAGACCCCAAGAAAGACCTGACCCCCAGGGGCTTGGGTTTGGTGTAACTGAAGTGAAAACACTTTAGTCTGACTCTGAAGAATCAATAAACAACAAGTCCTCGGGATAGCTGAATTGAGGGGCAGTTTCAGCCTTAGAAATTTTCATCTTATACAGACTAGACCATGTGGGACTCTGAGAGTGAGTAGAAGATTAAAGGAACTTCTACTGTTGAGGGATACTAAGCACAGCTGGGATGACTGGAGGCTTTCTGGGCTGTGGTTGTGGGGAGAAGGATCCAGTGCATACCTGATGAATAATGTAGTAGAGGGTCAGGGACTCTGCTGGCTGTGGCCATTTGCAGAAGAGCAGAGTCCCTGGTTTTAGTTCCAGGGCAGAGAGAACAGATGTAGTGTCATGCACTGGAGGGACCAGAGAGAGCAAGATAATTTGTGAAATTGTGTGGCTGGGATCATTAGCCATAGCTTAGGAATGGAGAAAAGAGAACAAGGTTGAACTCTGGGATAGACCTCCAAATATAACAGTAAAGAAGGACCTAAGGTTTCCCATACCTCAGGACTAGAACTTAATTACACTAATAGCTGCTAAAAAAGAAAATAAACAAATAAATAATGAGTAAGCAAAGGAGGAAAAAAACAACTATAAATAGCTATTATGGGGATAGAGAAGATCTGTGTTCGTATTCAGAGGAAGATAATGAAGCTAAAAAAGCCATTTCTTTTTCAATGAGAAATATCAAATGGTTCCCAGAACAAAAAAAAAAAAAGATTTTAAAAGAATTTTAAAAGGACTTAAAAATCAAATAAGAGAGATTGAGGAAAAATTAGAAAAAAAAATAAGATCAATCCAAGAAAATGAAGACAATTATAACAAATGTAATAGAGAATCAAAAATTTAAGAAAGAAAATTCCTTGAAAACAAGAATTGGGCAAAGGTAAGCTAATAAAATTCTAACACATGAATAAATCATAAAACAAAATCAAAAGAAGAAAAAAATAGAAGAGAAAGTGAAACATCAGAACTGATCTGGGCACTTCACATTTATCAGCTCTGTGACCTTGGGCAAGTCACTTAACCCCAATTGCATCTCAAAAAACAAAAACAAACAAAAAAAGAACTGATCTAGAGAACAGATAGAGGAAAAATACTACCTGACAATTATGATTTTAAAAAATCTTGATACAATATTATATCAAATCATCAAGGAAAATTACCCTGAATTTCTAGAAGGCGACAGCAAAGCAGAAATAGAAAAAAATCCATTGCTTATCACTTGAAAAACATCCCAGGAAGAAAGCTTACAGAACCATGTTTTAAAGCTCTCAGATTAAGGAGAAAATATTGGAAATAAGAAAAAAACCCTTAAATATCATGTAGCTAAATAAGGATTTCACAAAACTTGGCAGCTAATACATTGAAGGACCATGGCTCTTGGAATGCTATATTCCACTGAGCAAAAGAGCTGGGATTACAGTCAGAGGTAATCTTATCCAGAAAAGTGTAGTCTAATCCTGAATGGAGGGAGAAAAAAAAGAATATTTAATGAACTTGAAGATTTTTAGATTTTTTGTGACCATTCCCCCCTCCCTGTGAATTTAAAGGAAAATTCAACATTTAACATCCAGGAAAAATATAAGGTAAGCATTAAAGACCAATTATAAGGGAACTCATTAAGATCAAATTATTTACTTCATATATGAGAAAATAGTAATAGTGCTCATATGATTGTTATCATTAGTTGGGTAGTTTGATAAAAAAAAAAAAAGGTGTAGGCTGAACTGAGTATGATGGGATGATTCTAAGAAAATAAAATTGTGTAAAGGGACATAAAAAGGAATAATTATTTCATATAAATTAGGCCTAAAAGGAAAAAAAAAAACAACTGATATAGAATAAGTTGAAAGGGGGGAAAATAAGGAGTGCAGTGTGTGTGTGTGTGTGTGTGTGTGTGTACACATATAGAAGGGTATTAAAGTCTTCTAAATTTAGAAAGAAATAAAAAGACAAGGAGAAAGGATGGGAGTCAAGGACAAAGGATGGGGGTGAGGATAAAGGAGGATCTCTTGGAGAGGTGGGTGGATTAAGAAATATGAGGACCAGATAGCAGGTAGAAGTAAAGCAGAGGATTGAGGAGGGATAGGTTAAATAAAATTAGAAAGATAGTGAAGAAAATAGAGAAAAATATGCAAGTAATTGTATCTTAGAATGTGAATGGGATGAATTTTACCCATAAAGTAGAAATGGAATCTGATTAAAAATTTGAATTCAACAATGTTACTTTCAAGAAACATTATAAAAATGAGATACACACAATGATAAAATAAGGGGCAGGAATAGAATTTGTTATTTTTTTTTTAAATGAGGATAATAATCATGGTCTCAAAGTTAAAGTTAAAATAGATTTAATCAAAAGAGAAAAATAAAGGAACTATACTCTGTGTTAGCAATATTATTTAATATTAAGATCATTTAAAATAATTAGAAAACCAAACTGCCAAAAAATTATTTTATAGAACTGGAAAAAATAATAACAAAATTCATCTGGAAGAACAAAAGGTCAAAAATAACAAAGGAATTAATAGAAAAAATATAGAGGATGGTGACTTAGCAATATCAGACTTAAAACTATATTATAAAGCAGCAGTCATCAAAACCATTTGGTACTGGTTAAGAAATAGAGAGGTCAGATTGACCTGTCAGATTGGCTAGAATGACAGGGAAAGAAAATGCGAAATGTTGGAGGGGATGTGGGAAAACTAGGACACTGATACATTGTTGGTGGAATTGTGAATACATCCAGCCATTCTGGAGAGCATTTGGGAACTATGCTCAAAAAGTTATCAAACTGTGCATACTCTTTGATCCAGCAGTGTTACTACTGGGCTTATATCCCAAAGAGATCTTACAGAAGGGAAAGGAACCTGTATGTGCAAGTATATTTGTGGCAGCCTTCTTTGTAGTGGCCAGAAACTGGAAACTGAATGGATGCCCATCAATTGGACAATGGTTGAATAAATTGTGGTATATGAATATTATAGAATATTATTGTTCTGTAAGAAATGACCAGCGGATCTAGGGGAGGGGGTGGGGGGGGGGTAAGAGGTGAAAAATTGGAACAAGAGGTTTGGCAATTGTTAATGCTGTAAAGTTACCCATGTATATATCCTGTAAATTAAAGGCTATTAAATAAAAAAAAAAAAAAATTAAAAAAAAAAAAAAAAAAAAAAAAAAAAAAGAAATGACCAGCGGGATGATTTTAGAAAGGCTTGGAAAGACTTAACATGAACTGATGCTTAGTGAAATGAGCGGGACCAGGAGATCATTATATACTTCAATAGCAATACTATATGATGATCAATTCTGATGGACGTAGCTCTGTTCAACAATGAGATGAACCAAATCAGTTCCAATAGAGCAGTAATGAATTGAACCAGCTACACCCAGAGAAAGAAGTGGTAAATGAGTATGAACACTACAAAAAACTCCCAATCCCTCTATTTTTGTCCAGCTGCATTTTTTATTTCCTTCACAGGTTAATTGTACACTAATTCAAAGTCTGATTCTTTTTGTACAGCAAAATAACTGTATGGACACATGTATACATATATTGTATTTAACTTATACTTTAACATATTTAACATGTATTGGTCAATCTGCCATCTTGGGGAGGGAATGGGGGGAAGGAGGGCAAAAACTGGAACAAAAGGTTTGGCAATTGTCAATGCTGAAAAATTACCCATGCATATATCTTGTAAATAAAAAGCTATAATAATAACAATAATAATAATAAAAGAATCACATAAAAAAAAAAGAAATAGAGTGGTGGATCAATAGACTAGATTAGATACAAAGGACAAAATAATCAAGGCTTAACATAATCTAGTACTTGATAAATGCCCAAACTCTTGCTTCTGGTATAAAAACTCACTATTTTTTTTTTTTTTTTTTTTTTGCTGAGGCACTGCTCTATCCACTGCAGCATCTAGCTGCCCCAGAAGTCACCTATTCACAAAAATTGCTGGGAAAACTAGAAAATAATATGTCAGAAACTCAGTATAGAGCTACATCTCACACATATAAAATAAGGTTAAAATTGGTATAGGATTAGGCATAAGAGGTGATATCATAAGCATATTAGGAAAGCAAAGGACAATTTACCAACAGATCTTTGAAGAATTTATGACCAAAGAAGAACTACAGAACATTATGAAAGGTAAAATGGACAACTTTGATTACATTAAATTAAAAAAATTTTTTTTGCTAACAAAACCAACAGAAACAAGATTAAAAGAGAAGTACAAAGCTGGGAAAAAAAAATTATCAGAAACAGCCAGTGTTTCTGATAAAGGTCTCATTTCTAAAATACATAAAGAACTATGTCAAATTTATAAAAACATAACTCATTCTCCAATTGATAAATGGTCAAAAGATATGATCAGACAATTTTCAGATGATGAAATTAAAGCTATCTATAGTCATATAAAAATACTCTAAATCGCTATTTACTAGAGAAATGTAAATTAAAACAACTTTGAGATACCACCTCACACCTCTCAGATTGGTTAAAATAACAGGAAAAGATAATGACAAATGTTGGAGGGGATGTGGGAAAATTGGGACACTGATACATTGTTGATGGAGTTGTGAAATGATCCAATCATTCTAGTGAACAATTTGGAACTATGCCCAAAGGCTATGAAACCGTACATATCTTTTGACTTAGCAGTGCTACTACCGAGTCTGTATCCCAAGGAAATCATAAAGGAGGGAAAAGGACCCACATGTGCAAAAATGTTTGTAGCAGTTCTTTTGGTGGTAGCAAGAATTGGAAAATAAGTAGATACCCATCAATCAAAGAATAGCGGAAGAAATTGTGTTACATGAAGGTAATGAAATATTATTGTTCTATAAAAAATGATGAACAAGCTGATTTTAGAAAGGTCTGGAAAAATTTACATGAACTGATGCTGAGCAAAACAGGCAGAGCCAGGAATATGGCAAGAATAACAGCAAGAATGTGTGATGATCAACTATGAAAGTCTTGGTTCTTCTCAGTGATTCAGTGATCTAAGGCAATCTCAATAGACTTTGGATAGAAATTTCTATTTGCATCCAGAAAAAAGAACTATGGAGATTGAATGCAAGTCAATAATTGCTTTGTTCACTTCTTTTTTCTGTTTTTTTTTCCCTTGCTTCCATGATTTTTCATTTCTGTTTTGATTTTTCTCTCCCAACGTGAGTCATAAAGCAATGTGTATCATAAATAAATAAAACAGCTAAACAGTATTTTATACCTGAGCATATACCTGCCAAAACAGACACAGGATACTGTTAAGGACCATGCCTAGGTGAAGGGGCAGGTCAATTCTCCAAAAGCCTCCACAACTGTGAATCATATCTGAGGGAATTGTAAAGCAGCCTTTACTGACACAGGTGTTGCTTGTGGACTGGGAATGAAATAAATTGAAGGCAGAGGGAAGAGGAGAGGGGTCAGACAATGCAACTACCTCTCAGCGGAGAGATCAGAGAACAGAGGCAGTTGCCTCTCAGTCTTCTTGTATCATCATCATCATCATCATCATCATCATCATCATCATCATCATCATCATCATCATCATCATCATCATCATCATCTGCTCACATGAAGAGATCCAATCTATAGATCTGAGTTAGACCTGCAGGTGGCTCCTGTATCACAACAGGATATGAGTATAAACATAAAATAATTTTTATATCAATAAAATCAGATCTAACTAATTGAAGTAATATTTATTGCTCATGGTAAGTAAAACCAAAACAATTTTCAAAATTACAATTTTAATCAATTAATCTATTAAATGTCATCCCAATTAAATTACTAAAAAATTATTTTATTGAGTTAGAAAAAAATAAGAAAGTCCATTTGGGAGAACAAAAAAAGGTCAGGAACTTCAAAGAAGCAAGGGAAAAAAGATATAAAAGAAGTAGATTCAGTACTATTAGACCTTAAACTATCTTATAAGGTGAAAGTATTATTGAAGTATAAAATGGATAATTTTGATTATCTTAAATTAAACTTATCTTGTATAAATAAAATCTATGCAGCCCAGAAAAGGATTGTAGAAATTTGGGAGAAAACTTTCAAAGATCTCTCAGCTAGAATGTGATGTTAGTGTAGTATAAGCAATGATTAGCTGGTTGATTGAGAAAAACATGGAAAGACTTGGATTTAGGAAGAAAGATGCTAGAAACTTTCAGAGAAACAGAAGTCAAGAGGAAATAAACATAGTACAGTCTTACATATACTTGAATGAGTATATATAATATGATATGCATGCTTATAGATTTCTATGTCCATATATATCTTCAGCCCTTCTTTAGGGTGGGAGGAAGAGGGAAAAAAACAAAGTAAAATGAACACAGCAGAGAAGAAAAGAAAAATCTACAAGAAAGAGAAAAAAGTGGGCAGCTTTGAAAACAATGTGTGGTTTTTATTATCTAGATTTTCTTAAAATGGAAATTTATTTTTCTATATAGAATCTTCTCTTATATTCTGCTATGTGGCAATTTTTTCCCCCCAGGTTATATTTAAATTTAAAATTAAAAAAAAAAGAAAAGAAAAAATGGGCTGGTCATGTAGCATGAGCAAAAGAATCACAGGGTCCATGCCTCAGTGTTCCATTGCTATCTATCTTTGAGATGTCAGTATAAAGTGAGGAAGGTCTATGGCATTTTGGAGCAGACTACCTGTGGAGAGTTTGTGGGAAGACAGGGACAACAGGCAATATATGGACAGACATGAATGAGTCACAATTTGCTCTCCTGAGTAAATATTCATATTGATGAGATGACGGATCCTTTTGAGGATTTGAGTATTTTTGAGATCTTTAAGAGACATTTGAGCAGTTGTAGAAACTCATGAAGACTGAATATATGATGAAGAGGAGGCAAGGAATGTAGATTACTTTTTCTCTTAGTTTGGCATGGAAAAAGGGAGAGAAAAAGGATATCTTAGGGGACAGGGTCAAGAGAAGGTTATTCTGTCTAAGAGGAGATGTGAACATGGTAAAAGAAAGAAGTTAATATAGAAGAAGATAATATATGTGAAAAGGGAATGATAGATGGAGCAAGGTCACAAGGTCACTGAAAGAAAAAGAGTGGATAGTCTTAAAGGTCCAGGAAATCTGGACACTATTAAAATACTAGGGACTAAAAATGTGAACACAACACAAAGATTGGTTCCTTATATGTCCGTATGGCAAAAAGGAAATGAAACAGAGCAGGAGGTGTTCAGGAAAAGTCTGTCTTAATAGTGAACATCCTCTTGATTTAAGAAGCCTTGAAAACTTGTTTCTAAGTCTTAGCCTCTCAACTTCAGTCTGGCTGCTTCTGTTACTCCCTGAAAGAGGAATACAAGAGGTAAAAGATAGTGCCTTTTTTCTTAGCTTCTGTATTTTTTTTTCACAGTCTCGATGCCTTACTTCTCTATTAGCCTTCTAAGTGATGAGAGGGCCCCCTCAACGTTCATTGAGAGTTTCAGCCTTTCCTTCTAGGGATGAATCTTGGCTTACATAAGCCTGGCTGCTACCCAAGCAGCACTAATTGAATGAAAAGAAGGAGGGAGCTTCTCAGAGTCCATGATGAGAGCATTTCATGTGCTGGATTGGAAATTGTATTAAGGGAGAGGGGAGGAGGAGAAACTTATTAGGTTTGATTTGGGAAGTGGAGTCTTTTTCACCTGTGCCTTTGGCCTCTGGGATTGTTCAGAGGTAAGAAATCTGTTGTTTCCTGTCCTGAAAATCTACCATTCTTTGCCTTCTTGGCCAGCATCTCTTGGGATTCTTGCTCTGTTCCCTCAAGCTTTATTCACCTCTACTCCTTAGTCTATTCCATGGTTTATACATACATACATACATACATATATCCATTACAGTTCTCTTCCTACCCAAAGTGCAAAAGTATAAAATAAAATAAAATAGATCCCCATCCCTATGTATTATGTCCCTAAATATATGTGCTTATCTTTTGAAGGGAGATGGAAAGGAGGGAGACAGGCTAGGAAACATACTAATGATTGTGGTCAGGGACAGGATGCTTGTGGTCTATGCCTTGGACTCTATTGGAACCAACAGTATGGGTCCATCTCTCCCCATACTCCACGGAAGAAAAATTGTTTTATTTTGGGCAAATTAATCAATCTTTTTGGGCCTCAGTTACCTCTATAGTAAAATGAACTAAATGACCCACTAAATGATCTTAAGATCATCAGTATTCAGAAAGGTTAGGCTATGTGGAAAGGGTAAAACAGGAAACTCCTTCAATATACAATAAAAATAGAACCTAGACTCAAGGTTTTTAAGGGGAAACGAAGTGAAGTTGCTCAACTAAATTCCTGTGTTTTGGCTATTTGAAATTTTGGTGGTCATCTAAACAAGCAATTCTGAACAACTGGTTCCTGGTCAACAAGTAACAGCATAAATAAAATAGTCATTAAAGTAAGAAGTAGGACCAAAATACTATTTGGTTTAGAAATTAAAATTTAAACCTGAATGATTCAAAAATACAGAAACATAGTTTTGATAAAGACTCTTTTCCCAGTCTCCATTTGAAGGCAAAGAGGACCTGTTTGCCTGATAAGTGCCCATTTGGTGAGAACTGACCCCCAGCAATGAATATCCAAGTCTCTCTCAGAAACTGGCAGAGGAGAGGAAACAGAGGAATAGAATGGGAGCTCAGAGGGGGGAGGACAAAAAAAGGAGTGGGGTGCAGAGGAGAGAGGGGGTAAGAGATAGATGCAGAGAGAAAGCAGACAGGCAGACACACACAGATGAGACAGACACATAGACATACACATACAGAGAGTGAGACACACACAAAGACAGAGACAGACCAGACCCACACAGTGACATAGATACACACACAGAGACATATACATATAGAGACAGACACAGAGACACAGATATACACACAAAGAGACAGGAAGCATTGCAGACATACAGACAGACACACACATACAGAGACAGACACAGAGACACAGAAAGAGACAAGAGGCATTGCAGACACACAGAGACAGACACACACATAGAGAGACAGACAGACACAGAGACACAGATACACACAAAGAGACAAGAGGCATTGCAGACACACAGAGACAGACACACACACACACATACAGTGACAGAGACAGACACACACACATACAGAGACAGACAGACACAGAGACACAGATACACACACAAAGAGACAGGAGGCATTGCAGACACACAGACACACACACACATACAGTGACAGAGACAGACACACACACATACAGAGACAGACAGACACAGAGACACAGATACACACACACACACATACAGAGACAGACAGACACAGAGACACAGATATACACACAAAGAGACAAGAGGCATTGCAGACACACAGAGACAGACACACACACATACAGAGACAGACAGACACAGAGACACAGATATACACACAAAGAGACAAGAGGCATTGCAGACACACAGAGACAGACACACACACACACACACATACAGAGACAGAGACAGACACACACACATACAGAGACAGACAGACACAGAGACACAGATATACACACAAAGAGACAAGAGGCATTGCAGACACACAGAGACAGACACACACACATACAGAGACAGACAGACACAGAGACACAGATATACACACAAAGAGACAAGAGGCATTGCAGACACACAGAGACAGACACACACACATACAGAGACAGACAGACACAGAGACACAGATACACACACAAAGAGACAAGAGGCATTGCAGACACACAGAGACAGACACACACACATACAGAGACAGACAGACACAGAGACACAGATATACACACAAAGAGACAAGAGGCATTGCAGACACACAGAGACAGACACACACACATACAGAGACAGACAGACACAGAGACACAGATATACACACAAAGAGACAAGAGGCATTGCAGACACACAGAGACAGACACACACACATAGAGAGACAGACAGACACAGAGACACAGATATACACACAAAGAGACAGGAGGCATTGCAGACACACAGAGACAGACACACACACATAGAGAGACAGACACAGATATACACGCAAAGAGACAGGAGGCATTGCAGACACACAGAGACAGACACACACACATACAGAGACAGACAGACACAGAGACACAGATATACACACAAAGAGACAAGAGGCATTGCAGACACACAGAGACAGACACACACACATACAGAGACAGACAGACACAGAGACACAGATACACACACAAAGAGACAAGAGGCATTGCAGACACACAGAGACAGACACACACACATACAGAGACAGACAGACACAGAGACACAGATACACACACAAAGAGACAGGAGGCATTGCAGACACACAGAGACAGACACACACACACATACAGAGACAGACAGACACAGAGACACAGATATACACACAAAGAGACAAGAGGCATTGCAGACACACAGAGACAGACACACACACACATACGGAGACAGAGACAGACACACGCAGAGACAAGGAGACAGGGAGGAGGTGGGAGTAGGGGGATGCTTTGCATTAATTTCACACCTCTCTGGGTTGGAGGAACAAACCTCCTTCCTTTCCCTCCTCCTCTGCCTCTCTCCCGGCTCCCCCCCAATCTAACACACATCAAAGAAAGGCTTTTATGCATTTTCCCCGCCGCCTCAGTTTGGCCGCTACGCGCCGGAGACACCGCTCCCTCCGCCCCTCGGCGCGAGGAGAGGAGGAAGGCAGAGCGCGGGGGAAGCTGCCAGGCCGCGGGCGGGCGGGGCTGAGGGGAAGTGAGCGCGGGCACATGCACGGCGGCCGCCGCGGGGGCGCGCGCGCGCGCGCGTCTGGGGGTGCCGCGGCGGCGGCGCTGGAAATGGCAGTTGCCGGACGGCTGGCGTAGCGCGCGGCTGCTCCTGGCGCTGGGGGCTGCTCTGGCCCGGGACGGGATGGGGGCACGAGAGCTCGGGGCCCGCGACGGCTGCTGCTGCTGCTGAGCGTGCGGGGCAGGTGAGTGCCCCGGCGGGCCCCGATGGGGAGGAGGGGGAGAACCCGGATGCGGCCGTGGCTGCGCGGTCTCCCCCGGCGTCGTGTGAGTGTGTGTGTGAGTGTGTGAGTGTGTGTGCACGCGCGCGCGCACAGATCGTGAGGCGCTGTGTGTGGGGTGCTAGGGGCGTGGGGGGCCGGGCATCAGCGCAGCCGAGGCCCGCAGAGCCGGGGCTCCTCCGCGTTTCCGACCCTGGGTCCGCACCATCCGCAACCTGCGGCGGCCCCCAGCGGGGGGGGGGGGGGGCGGCGAGGGGGGGCCGTTCGCGCGCCCCGGGGCGCCCGCAGCTGCGGGGGAGGAGGAATGTGTGTGTGTGTGCGTGTGTGACATGTCGCGATAGTGATGGCTTTTGTCGGATTGCCTGCCAGAGACACGTCACGGTTTGCGACTTCTCGGAGAGCTCCGGAGCGGGTGCGGAAGAGCGTCCGAAAGGCTCGGTGGCTTCTCTAGGTGCTGCGTCTGGTAGCGACCCCGGGCTCTTAGTCTCGGATTAGTTTCCTGAAAGGTGGAGAGGAAACTCCCCGCGAGCTCCTGCCAGATGTTTTGCCTCCTTTCTGTGGGACGGTAGAAAGCAGCTGGTCCGAACTAGTAAAAAAGGGAAAGACGGAGTGCTGGGGGCGGAGAAGAAAACGAAAATAAAGAAGATATTTACTGCTTTTAGAGAAGATGATTTACAACAAATCTCTTATCTCTACAGTTTCCCATGTTTAGCTTAGGTTGCCTTTTATCATTGGGTTACATTTAAGTCTGGGATGCTGAGGGGACTCGGCCTTTGGTATCTGCTGCTAATTGATGACTGCGGACGTACTGTTAGAGGCAAATTGATTTCTGAGGTGTTTTCTAGTTGCAACACTTGAACGAGTTGCTAAAGAGCTACAGTTGAATGTGGTTTGCCTGATATTTTTAGCGGTCCAGAAGAAAACTTGGTAATAATGCCTGTTTAATTAAGTATGTGGCTGAGGGGAAGGTTAAAAAGTTAAGTTAAATAATTTTAAGATTGTTCTTGGTGGGACACAAAATTTGAAATGTTTCAGTTTCATGAGGTAAAATTATTTTACGAAGCCTAGTGACAATTATTTATTGTCATTTGTTACATCGTACAAATGTGCAAGAATATGGAAACAGGCCTCCTCTAGATTGCTAC